>NW_027176750.1:134496-194496 GCF_023349555.1 Cebidichthys violaceus
ATGAGGAGAGACTTTCAGCAGAGACGTGAAGTGCTTCTTTCAGGACAAAGAATGTGAAGGCATGTGTGTGTGTGTGTGTGTGTGTGTGTGTGTGTGTGTGTGTGTGTGTGTGTGTGTGTGTGTGTGTGTGTGTGTGTGTGTGTGTGAGAATGAGGGACAGAAACACTTTGAGTTAACTGATAAACCAGATCTTCAGAAACAGAACCCTCTCTACCCGGATCCGGGCCTCATGTTTAGTCAACAACAGAGAGAAAAACATGACGTTTATTATTATTATTATTATTATTATGGTCTGTTCACATAATGAAGCCTCCGTTCATTTAAATATTATCACATCTCCTGAATAAAACAATAATATAAAGACGTTTCATCACTAGTCTGGTTTTTATACATTTTATATTAAAATATCGCCGGACGTAGTTAATGACCTTATTGCAAACATTGACTATAAATCATTGTGTGAAACAAAATGAACAAATATTAAATAATTATTACATATATTGCCTATGAACTGTATTCTAGAGAAAACTTGATTTCAGGTCAGTCGTGTGAATCTAAATAATAGAGAATACATTCCAGACTTGACGCCACATCAGAAACTTCCTGTTTCCACGGAGCGATTTTACTTCAAAATAAAAGCACACCACCTCGCAGTGCCACGCAAACAATATCAGGACATTCTGATGTGGAATTTCAAAATGAAAGCCCTCAAAAATAAGAGTTTACCTCTTAATTCAGATCAGTTTACTAGACTGATCACTCTGGTATGATCAAAGGGTTAAATGTAGTTATGTTACTTTAGAGACGATATGAACATATTTAGGTTTATATCTTATATCACAGTATGACGTAAACATATCAATAATTATTATTTGTAAGTCACATCACCCGGCCTTAATTACAATACATTGAAAATCAAGTCTCTGTCATCTTGATGTGACCGTTTCTATTTCTATTCTCAGCTGTTTTCACTGAATTCATCTCCATAAAAACAGGACTTCACTAATAATAAATCAATGCCTCCTTCATTCAAATCTTCTTGGCTGATCTATAAATATATTTTCTTCCCAGCATGCACAAACATTGTTGTAATTTTTCGTAAATGGAAACTTCTGTTCCCGATCGGCTGTTTCCTGGATATATATATTTATATTGTCTTTGTCTCCAGGCAACGTTAAAAACATGGCCGACACTCGCTGACATGGAGGAACTATGACCGTGAAGAGCTAAAGAGCTCTCTCTGTTCGTTCTCTCCTCGACGGTGAGGACCGAGGAGACTCCTTCTTCCTCTACTGTTCACTAGATGACAGTCAGAAGGAAAGAGAAGCTTGACTTCAGCTTAAAGTACGTAACACAGTTCACTCGCTCGCTCACTCACTCGCTCACTCACTCGCTCACTCACTCACTCGCTCGCTCACTCACTCACTCACTCCAAACCAGACAATGGAAACGTGAAGAGTTCACCATCTGAGACCGATCGACTCATCTTCAACCTCTCTGAGCTTCTAAGTGTAATATTTAAAATAACACAACAGCACATTCAGAAGGAGGAGGAGAAGGAGAAAGAGGAAGGAAGAGAAAGAGGAAGGAGGAGGAGAAGAAAGAGAAGAAGGAAGGAGACAAAGGAGAAGAAAGGAGGAGATGAAGAAAGAGGAAAGAAGGAAGGAGGAGAAGAAAGAGGAAAAGAAGGAAGGAGGAGGAGAAGGATGAGAAGGAGAAGAAAGGAGGAGATGAAAGAAAGAGGAAAAGAAGGAAGGAGGAGGAGAAGAAGGATGAGAAGGAGAAGGAAGGAGGAGATGAAGAAAGAGGAAAAGAAGGAAGGAGGAGAAGGATGAGAAGGAGAAGGAAGGAGGAGAAAGAGGAGGAGAAGGAGTAGAAAGAGAAGGAGATAGAGAAGGAGGAGGAGAAGGAATGAGGAGAAAGAGGAGAAGGAGTAGAAAGAGAAGGAGATAGAGGAGGAGATGGAGGAGAAGAAGGAGAAGGAGAAAGAGGAAGAGAAGGAGGAGAAAGAGAAGGAGAAGAAAGAGGAAGAGAAGGAGGAGAAAGAGGAGAAGGAGAATAAAGAGGAGAAGAGGTTTCAATCTCAGACCACACAGAACAAGACGTATTATTCTCTATATGTATATGTAATATATATGTAATATATATATATGTATATGTATATATATATATATATATATATATATACACATATATATATACATATATATATATATATATGTGTATATATATATATACACATATATATATATACACATATATATATGTGTGTATATATATATATATACATATATATATACACACATTTGACAAAACGAAGGAGCAAATGACTCAAACACTGATTTAACTAATGATCAAAGAGAGAAACCACTGAAAGACGTTTCTCATCATTTTAAATATTTAAATGTTGTAAAAACTAAAAAGTTGATCTGCTCATTCAACACAAACACCTCTATTAGTGTGTGTGTGTGTGTGTGTGTGTGTGTGTGTGTGGTGTGTGTGTGTGTGCGTCACACACTCAGGATGGTCAGCTCAGTGTGGCATTTCACTCTCCCCCCCTCTGACCGTGATAATCAGAGCTCAGCTTGATCTGTGAACCTGCAGCTACAGACGAGGTCTTCACTGATGTCCCTGTTCTTCACTGCAGCTCTGACAGACTCTCTCCACTAACAGTTCATCCCGTGTGGATGTAGACGAGACGGAAGACGAGCTAACCACAGCTAGCACCTGAAGCTAATCCACTACCCAGCATGCTCCTGGATGTCCGACGTTCAATCCGATGCGAGTTCTAATATCTGCGGACATGAGCAGGTCTGGGTTTTGAAACTTGTCACTAATCCTGCAGCCTCCTGCTGAGCGTTGAGTCCATAATACATAAAAAGATCTTTCAGAGAGATGCTATGTTTCTAACATGTGAGCTCCCAATCACAACCAGGCTTCTCTGATCTTTAACATTACTGATGTACTACTTCATGCACTAAGTCCTTCTGCTGGTCTCCTACTCCCTCATTGACACAATGACACACGTACTGATGTGCATTACACGGTATTTAACTGTGTTATTATCATGTAAAAACATCTGTACTACAAACTGACGTTATTCACTTCAGATGGAATATTATGGGCTAAATGTTTAGACTGATGAACTACTGAGGGATCGGCTTGTTGCAAAAATTATCCGAAATTGAGTATTTTGTTCTGGTCAACATAGTGGAGGTTTGTTTTCCATAAAGCTCAGTGTTAACAGCTTAACCATTAACAACACATGGCCTCAGGAGGGGAACAGGTGAGGCGGCAAGCGTGTTTAATTATCACACCTGTCACACACACACACACACACACACACACACACACACACACACACACGCTTTTCCCTCACAGCTTCCTAATCCGTCAGTATTGAAACCCTTTCATCCAGTTTGAGAGAACTTGATCTCATCACTCGACTCTTTGAAACGTTCTCTACTAGTTCGACACATCTTCGGACAGATGTTCCTCTGATATCTCACCAAAAAGTTACTCCTCAATTCCCGTGCGTTTTACTACGAAAGGTCCAATAATTTCCGCTCTTTACGTGAAGACAGTACTTTCAAAATAAAACGTCCGTCTTGACAGGAAACTCAGTTGCGTTTAGGAAACAAAACCGCTGAGTGAGGTCTATGAGAAGATCGTTGATTAGGTTAAAATAACGACAGACGTGTGGTTGATACGAATGCTGGGTGAGAAATGTTTTGAGAAAATTCTTGAAACTTTTTTTTTTTTTTTGTCTCAAAGTTACATGTTAGACGAGATGAATAGTGACCTGTATTTAGTGTGAGCCTGTGAAGTGACATAACACACACTTCACACACTCCTGCTACGCACGCACGCACACACACACACACACACACACACACACACACACACACACACACACACACACACACACCACACACACACACACACCGAGCTAATAACACGAACATTCGTGCCACCATTGACAATGTTTCCTCAGATGGTATTAAATTGAATATTTAGTCCCAGCAGGTTCTTACACTCCGTACTCTCCATCACATGAGCACACACTCTATAGAAGAATAGGATTTGACCCGTTCAGCACCAAGGTGCTGATAAAAAAAAAACAAGCCTGAAAGACGTAACCCCTCCACGGTTACTTAGTGATGAGCCAGCTGTTAAGTGACGTATAACTCTCGTCATTGTAGAGTAAAGCACTCCCAATGAAAACGCTCAACAACGCATCAACTAGAACCTCAAAGCTTCATGTGTTAAAGCTGCATTCTCTCTAGTGTCCACCAGGGGGCGACTCCTCTGGTTGTATAGAAGTCTAGTCTAAAATGACTCTACTTCTCTCTTGATTTATTCCCTCAGTAAACATTGTAAACATGAGTTTATGGTCTCAATCTCTAATTTCAAGTCTTCTTCAATACAGCATGATGTTCATTTAGTACATTAAAAAAAAGCCAAGATGGCGACGGCTAAATTGGCAAACTCGAGGCTTCAAAACATCAGTCCACAAACCAATGGCTGACGTCACCATGACTACGTCCACTTCTCATATACGGTCTGTGTACGCTACCGGTAACTGACTCCTAACGGTAAAATACGGTGCACCGATCGGCCGTTTGGCTTCGTATCAAACTGGTTTGACGATTTTTTTGTAAAAACAACCTCCGGTACTGTCATGGCGATGCAAAAGAATTCATAATAAATCCATATTAATTAGTGGCCGTGCCTTTTGTTTTCACAGAGGCCTTTCATAGCAGCTTAAACGTTGCCTGGTTAAGAGGAATTTAATGAACCAGACCCTGATGATTGACAGAAGCAGCTCCTCTAAACCCGCTGAGTAAAAACCTGCTGAGTGGAGGTTTTCCTCTTTAAATGCAGCAACTTAAAGCTGTAAATACATGTGTGTGTGTGTGTGTGTGTGTGTGTGTGTGTGTGTGTGTGTGTGTGTGTGTGTGTGTGTGTGTGTGTGTGTGTGTGTGTTTGCTTCACCTGTCTCACCACTATTCCCTTTGTGCTGACCCACCCTGCAGTGAAGTGTCGCACCATTCACTCTCTAAACCAACAGGCGTTTAGATATAATCACTGTGTCAACATAGGCTTCAGTATCTTATATTAAACTCGATTAACGAGGTTCGGCTGCTCTTTAAATAGCTGGTTGAGCCCCGGTTTAAGATGAGGCTTGGTCTCATAGTTAAAGACACAGGAGGCGGACCTGTCGGTACTCGGTCTGTGCAGAGGAATGACAAAACATTTCATCATCTCAACATCTGTAGGACACATTAGACTGCACCAACGCTGGACCTTCTTTTTTATTGTCTCCGTGTCATTAACTACTGTTAGTTAGTTATTACTGTTAATTGCGACGCTGCAGCCGTTTGTGCATGTGTGTGTGTGTGTGTGTGTGTTGTGCTGCAGGCTGCTGTACTACTGTGAAACAATAGGACATGAACACACACACACACACACACACACACACACACACACACACACACACACACACACACACACACACACACACACACACACACACACACACACACAAGGAGGAAGTAAAGATTCCTGCATTCCTGGACCATGGCTTCCCAGCTGTGACACACACACACACACACACACACACACACACACACACACACAGTCACCACATGTATCACTGTTAACCACATCATTCTTGCATTAAATACATTAGAAGTGTAAATTAGCACACAAAAAAAGTCACTTAACATTGCTTCATTTCTTGTCTTAAAGATTTCAATGCATTTTAAAAAGGGATTTAAACGAGAACTTCCTCCCACAGTATTGTCAAATGTACCGTGTTATGGCGTTATTGTTATTTGTACTGTTTACATGCCATAAATAAGCAGGTCAGATGTGGGATAGTCGACTTCCTGTGCTTTTAAACTCACTCAAAAACAGTACAAAAAATAAAAAAGTGAGCAGGCATAACCAAAGCCTGGTAGCATTGCTTCCCCTCCTTTACGTGAGACGCCCATTACACCCAGATGTCTGGCGCGTAATTGCCACCGATATTGATTCGTCACGAACTGATCTCTATCTCCGCCGAAGGCCATCGTCTGCCTCCACTTCCTCAATCAGAGCCACCGTCACCTCGAGAAGAAGAAAAACGAGGCCAGTCGTCCCATTTCAACAACCCAAATGAGTCAGATCCCGTGTGTTGGTAAATACTCGGAACCCACGGAGCAGGTTTTCACGGCTGTATTAAGCCGATACTGGTATTTAGTCTAAATGACCAGGTATGGCTGGAAGAGAAGAGCGTCGTCTCGTCTCCACAAGTAAATACAAACGCTCTGCTTCACATCATCTTAGAGAAAGCCTGCTTCATCAAAGTGGGATAGTTCGCTTTGGGTTTTGGTGCATCACACACACACACACACCTCTCAGGCGGGTAAACAGAAGCATGCTGACGTCATGCTACAGGAATTCTCAGAATAAACCACAAACGAAGCGAAGTGCGGCTTGACGTGGGTTTAAAATATTGGAAATCCTTCCTCGCTGCCACCTCTAATACAAGAGGAGCGGTATAAATATGGACACGCAGCTAATGACTTGTGTTAAAGAGCTGTGAACACGTCTGGTATGCGTTGTTTACACTGGACTGTATGATGAGAAGTATTTCAGGAATCATTCTGGGAGTGCGAGTACAATCAATACACTGTGAAACACTGATATACGACACAACCCTAAATGCTCCATTTTCTTTTGTTTTTTTTACCAGACAGCCTCGGGGGCCGTCTGTGGAACTCAACCCGGCCTCACCCTAAAGATATAGGTGAGCTATTTAACTCTCTGGCGAGGTAAGGCTTGACAGCAACAGTTGCCATTTTGGGAAACTGGCAACTAGTTATTGCCCGTTGGCTGCTTTCAGTGGCAACCAAAAATAAGGATAACGAACAGCCAAACGTGCAGCCCCAAAATGTGTGCGTGAAAAGGGATCTGTGAAGAACCAGACAACAGCGGCACTGCTGGTGTTTCGTAGACCAGGAATCGAGGGTGAGAGGGAAGACTTCGCTAGCTGCTAAGCTAAAGAACGGCAGCTAACGTTAGCAGAACGGAATAGCGTGTAAACGGAGGGAGAGAGAGCTATGAATGCTCTATGAAAACTAGCTGTGCTGTGCTAGAGCAGCTACAGCTACACTACCAGGCGGCAACCTCCGGTTCTGAAAAGTGAAGCCGATGCTTCATGTGTTAAAGCTGCATTCTCTCTAGTGACCACCAGGGGGCGACTCCTCTGGTTGTATAGAAGTCTAGTCTAAAATGACTCTACTTCTCTCTTGATTTATTCCCTCAGTAAACATTGTAAACATGAGTTTATGGTCTCAATCTCTAGTTTCAAGTCTTCTTCAATACAGCATGATGTTCATTTAGTACATTATGGTCCATTTAGAGTCAAACAGACCATAAAGCAGGGGATGCGTTAGGGGCGGGGCTACACAGTGATTGACAGGTCGAAAACAAGGCTTCAAAACATCAGTTCAGCTTTGTTGACCAGGCATCAACAAAGCTGATGCCTGGTTGCCGGTCAGTGTTGAGCCGTGTCAGGATTCAGTCGAACCGAATCTTGTCGTGGTCTCGTGGTTCAGGAGGCCGGTCTTGCTATCAGCCGATCATCTTCCTCCTTCCTTGTTCTCTAAAGAGGCTTCAAACAGAGACTAGAAAACAAGCTAGCTGGAGCTCACACTTTGTTTCCTGCTCAGACATTCCTATCAAGCCACAGGTTTTATACAGAGCGATAGAACCTAATATAGGCATCAATGAGGTTTACCAAGTGTCCTGGTGATGAGAAGGACATCCTTTAATCCAGAGGTTTCAGGTTTGAGCCCCAAAGTGTCCTTCAACAAAAACCCTGTCAGCTACATAATGATTAAAGCACTCAGTGTGTGTCAAACTTTAGGAATGGAGGCATCAACTCTCCAGTCTTTAGCGTTAAATGTATATATTCCTGCATTTACCACAAAGAGCTTAACCAAACATCACAGAGTCCTATTACAGTGTTTAATGAACGCCCAGTCGGCCAAAAGCCTCGCCCTCACACAGCGGTGAAATCAAATACCTCAGCGGAGCGACTGCAGAACAAACGACTCAGAGTTTAGAGGTTTATCTCACATAACCTGATCAAATCTACCGATAAAGAAAAAACATAATATCTCCAAACCCATCCAGATTGAGGCATTAATGAGATCTTATCAATTGTTTTTCATTCTTAGTAATGTGCTTATAGATTAGATTACAGTCATTTAAGAGACGCTTTTATCCAAAGCGACTTACAATTCAGTATCTATCTAAACACCGAAGACGCAGCTACGGGAGCAAGTTTGGGGTTAAGTGTCTTGCTCAAGGACACATTGACATGAGACTAGCAGAGCTGGAGATTGAACCACCGATCCTCTGATTGAAGGACGGCCCTGCTCTCCACTGAGCCACGGTCACCCCTATACTCCACTCTGTACTCCACCTCAATACTCCACTCTATACTCCACCCCCATACTCCACTCTATACTCCACTCCTACACTCCACTCTATACGCCACTCCTGTACGCCACTCCTGTACTCCACTCTATGCTCCACTCTATACGCCACTCTATGCTCCACTCTATGCTCCACACGCCACTCTATACTCCACTCCTATGCTCCACTCCTGTACTCCACTACTATACTCCACTACTATACTCCACTCTATGCTCCACTCTATGCTCCACTCTATGCTCCACACGCCACTCTATACTCCACTCCTGTACTCCACTACTATGCTCCACTCTATGCTCCACACGCCACTCTATACTCCACTCCTGTACTCCACTCTGTACTCCACTACATACTCCACTCCTGTACTCCACTCTGTACTCCACTCTGTACTCCACTCTGTACTCCACTACTATACTCCACTCTATGCTCCACTCCACTCTCCACTCTATACTCCACACTCCACTCCTGTACTCCACTCTGTGACTTCTGAAGTGCAATGATTATACCTGTGTCTTGGTGTCCTCGTATTGTATTTAGTTTTTTGTTGCTATATGGACTCATGTCCCATTAAATGATCTGTTTTCTGAAAACATATATATGATGTCTGCTAGCAGCACAGGGCCCAGATAAAATGTTATTAACATAACAGCGATAAAAACAACATGAATCAGACAATAAACATCACAGTTTACTTAATAGATGTGAATAGTTCTACTGGTGTTATAACGTGAATAGTAACTATGAGAGGTGTTGAAATGTTGTTGTTGTAGCTTAGCTTTAGTACTTTAGCATAAACTGGGTTTCTAGACAGACAGCTGTCAGTCTGTCGCTCTCTCTCTCTCTCTCTCTCTGTCTGTCTGTCTCTCTGTGTCTCTCTCTCGCTCTGTCTGTCTCTCTCTCGCTCTGTCTGTCTGTCTGTGTCTCTCTGTCCATCTGTCTGTCTCTGTCTCTCTCTCTCTATCCGTCTGTCTCTCTCTCTCCGTCAGTCTGTCTCTCTCTGTCCGTCTCTCTCTATGTCTGTCTGTCTCTGTGTCTCTCTCTGTCTGTCTGTCTGTGCCTGTCTCTTCTCTCTCTCTCTCCCTGTCTGTCTGTGTCTCTCTCTGTGTGTGTCTCTCGCTCTCTGTCAGTTTCTCTCTCTCTGTCTGTCTCTCTCTGTGTCTCTTTCTCTGTCTGTCTGTGCCTGTCTCTTCTCTCTCTCTCCCTCGCCCTGTCTGTCTGTGTCTGTGTCTCTGTGTGTGTGTGTGTGTGTGTGTGTGTGTGTGTGTGTGTGTGTGTCTCTCTCTCTGTGTCTCTTTCTCTGACAGTTTTAACTAATTCAGCTCAAAGCCCCACAACAGTACGATATAATATGTTGCCTGTGCTTCGGTTTGTGGCAGCAAAAATCGCCGCTTCTTTGTCAATTTGTCACACAAACAGCCTAAAAAAGCCTGGTTAGCTTCTAGATGCTAGCAGGTTATCTGCGTCCGTTCTCGGACAGCTAGCTGACTAGCTAGCTAGCGACAACTGTAGCTAAAAACAACACAAAATCAAGGCATGAGAAACAAGCTCACGGCGGTCACACGGCTTGTTTTCTACCGTCATGGTAGCTGTGCACGTCTGACCGCCGTGTGTCCGATAATGGACCTCTGTGGCCCCCCACCTTGTACACATCTCCGTATGTGCCGCTTCCGATCCGCTGGATCAGCTCGAAATCCTCCTGCGGATTCCTCCGCGACAGGTCGACACTGGAGTTCATCATTTTACAACAACTGGTACGGTTTACGGCGCAGATCGCGCGCGTTTCTTTTTAGACGAAACCACCCAAATAACGTGCGGAAATATGGGATATTTCTTAAAGAAAAAAACAACAACAATACGGCGTCAGAGAATCCCAGCCCGAGTCCACTGTAGCTCCAACATGGCTGCCACACTGCGCATTGAGCATGCGCAGTGGACATCATGGCGTAGCCGCTGAAGTGCGAGTCTTGACACAAGGAGAGATGGATTTAAGATTAATATATTTTATATGTATTTATCTCTGTTATGTTTGTTTATTTGTATTTTATTCTTTAAATTGTGCAAAATAAATAAACTAAACTACGGTGTTTTTATTTGACCTTTTTTTAATAAAGACATTTGGGGATAAAATATTACGAATCAATCACGTTAAATTATTAGGGTCAAATAAAAACACCTTAGTTTAGTTTATTTATTTTGCACAATTTAAAAACAATACAATAAAAACAATACATCATGGCGTAGCTGCTGAAGTGCGAGTCTTGACCATGGAGAGATAATAATAATAATATTAATCATAAATAATAATACATTTTAGTTGTATTGCGCTTTAAAAGGTACTCAAAGACACTTTACATGGTAAATAACAGTAACAATAAAAGTAATTACAATAAAAACAAACTAGATGACATCATAACGGTAAGGAACAACACGAAAAAATGATGGAGCTAATTTAAATTTGTTTTTTTAATAAAGAAATTTGGTGATTAAACTACAGAATACTGCAAAGAATACAAATCAATTACGTTAATTTATTTTTGAAAAAAAAGGTCTAATAAAAACACCTTAGTTTAGTTTACTTATATATTTTTTGCAAATTTCCCCTTGCAGAATTAATAAAGTATCTATCTTTTGCACAATTCAAGCAATAAAATAAAAATAAAGAAACATAACAGACATAAATAATATCTCAGTGCAGGAAGAGGCAAAAAGCCAACTGGGCTTATTTGAAGCCTCAACCTATATAATATTAAAGTATTACAATATTACAGAGAACATAAAATGAATATGCATAAGACTACGGAATCATATGACTAACAAGACGTTTTTACTATAAACCTTACGTTTGGTTTAAACCCGTATTGATCAATGTCAGCTCGATTGGGTCCATACACTGACTGTCGGTTTCTAATCTGCAGAGGCAGCAAAAAAAAAAAAACTACATAAAAACACAATATAAGCCCTGCGTGGCCTCGTCTGGCCCCGCTGTATGAAAGTGGGCTAAGCGGGGCTAAACAGAGGCAGATGGCAACATTGTGATGGGGTCTGTGTTACAGGGAGAACTGAAGTCCCATGACAGGATAAGGATGGTGATATTCTATATTTATGACCAACAAAAGACCCAAACAAACAATGATTTGATGCTAGGAAGAGTAATCTGTGTGGCAAGAGTCTGTTTTAGCGTATTCTTCTGCGCAGTAGGCCTAAAACACTCTTAAAATCACATCGTGAGCCGCACAGTTGCACCGTGTCGTGGCGGTGACATGTTCCTTCTGTACATTTGCTAAAGACTACAGCCGCCAGAGCCCCTCTTTATGCGTGAAACTACATATTTGCATGTTCATTAGCTTTGGAGTTTGAGGAACACGGCTGGTTTCTGGTCTTTTGATGGAATTTGTTGACAATACAAAGAACAGAATAACTCCATGAGAATAATCCACTCGGCAGGGTTCATTCAAACGCAGTTGAGATTAAATGAAATGAAGGACAGGAAGATGCATGAGGGGATTACTGGACAGGCTGACCGGGTGCTTCACCTATTACATGTTACTCAAAGAGACACGAAAAGACAACAAAGAGACGCAAAACAGCGGCAAAGAGACACGAAGAGACTCACAGCGACTATGAAAAGAGACAAAACAACAAAGAGACATAAAATGACTAAAAAGACACAAAGCTACGACAAAAAAGGGGCAAAATAACCACAGAAAAAAACACAAAAGGACCAAAACAACTACAAAAAAACACAAAACAACTATAAAAAGAGACTAAAGAGTTAAGTGTGTGTCTGACGTAGGAGGCGGTGGGGTCTTTCAGAGGCCCGTTGTCTCATAATCGGCCCGTGAGGGAACATGGATCAATGATTCAGCTCTGGAACAGCAACATTTCTAATCAAAAGTTCACAAAACTCAAAATCCAACAATGTTTTCAAAAATATATATTTACGTCTTTGTATTATTTGCAATTGAACAACAGAAGGGAAACAAACAGATGAATAAAAAAGTAGTTCTTTATTGACATGTTTATTGATTTAACTGATTAAACACTGCAATGACGGTAGAATAATGACATCATCTGTGTTTAGATTGGTTCCCTTTAAGCCTCGCTTTCACTAAAATCCCTTTAATTATGACATTTCATCACATCTACTTATTGTCCATGACAAGTAACAAAGAGAAGTATCCGATTACTTTGCTACGTAACACAGATCAAGTGTCCGTCTTGACATATTTATGGATTAGTCCATCTATCGCACCTAAGCTGACTCTAAGAGTCTCCTGGTGGAGGAGGGAGCACCGAGGAGGAGGAGGACTGAGCTGTAGCCCAGACTGAGGCTCTGTCTCCTGGTTGGATTCTGGTCCAGAGTCCTTCTGAGCCAGGAGGTTCTTCAGGAGACAAGATAACTGAGGAGTCAGAAGGAGAACCAGGGTGCCACCGATACGGAGGACTCTAGAAACACAAACAGTAATTCGATTAATTACAGTTTTTGCTCTTTTTCTTTGGACAGACGATGTTTTTTCAGGCTTATTCGGGAAAAAAAATCACATCATTTCTGTTGATAAATACAAAAGAGTGAGTTTTACTTAAGAATAACAGGTCACAAATGTTCTACTCTGCACATTACATGAACACATTTTCTGATCCACTGAATCCGTCTGAAAGAAACAATAGAAACAAACACACAAACCTCTCCATCTCTTTGAGGATGAGCGGCAGGTTGGCAGCCATCTCTGCTTTGGTGCCAAACTTCCTGCCAAACGGAAGGTCGCAGACGACAGCGTCTACACTGGCGCTGGGCAGAGGCAGCACTACACACACACACACACACACACACACACACACACACACACACACACAGGACAAAAAGAGCCAAGAGGTAATTTAATACATGACAGCAGGGTTCACTCTCACCTCCCACTCGCTGAGCCACATCTAAAAACAAGCAGCTAAATAAAAGAGATTAAGAAAAATGAATCATCACCTGAGATTTTCTCAGATATTAATGATTATTAACAGTGTGACAAATTTGCTGACAATGTTTTAAATGTATTTCAATTTATGTTTATGTGACAGTTTTGCTGATTGATTTGATTTGGGAACACAAAACTCTGTAGTTGTAGTTTTAGCATAGTTCACTACGCTATACACACATCTTTACGGTAAACTCCTCCCTAGAAATAGATTTTATGGAGACACCCAGTGAACATTACAGAAACACAAAAGTTTTTTTAATGCCAAACGTTCACGGCGAATAGCTTCTCACTCATGGACGAAGCCTTCAGCAGCTGTATCCTGTTTGGCAGCTCGGCAAACTCCACGTTCTCATTGGCCTTCTGCAGCTGTCCGTCATCGACGTCCAAACCCAGGAAACACGCAGCCTGAAGAGAGCGATGCATCAGATCACAGGAGAGTACACGCTACAGTATGTGCTAGTACTAGAAAGTACACACTTTCTATCAATATTTACACGTAACGATATGATATATATATATATCAGTGCATATCTGAGAATATTCCTTTCTTTTAACATTGATGCATGTGGAACAAACTGTGCACTTTGTACACTTGAGAGAGAAACGTTTGGGTCCTGACCTGGTGCTCCTGTGCTGCTTCTATTAGGATGGTTCCTACTCCACACATCGGGTCGACCACACGGGAGCCCGGCTGTGAAACAGGAGATAACGGACAGAAGGGTCGAGCACATAACAATCACAGCTCCGTGCTTCAGCACACACACACACACACACACACACACACACACACACACACCGTCAGGTTCTAGACAACAACCTTCACGCTGAGAGTTTGGAAATGAGAAGATTTAATTTCTCCTATTTTGAGAACAAGCTGTTTTTGGGACGAATTAATGGAGCAATATGGCCGAATAATAGAAGACAAACCAACAGCACATTGAGGAAGAAAGAGACGCCATGTTGGTTCAATCCTCCTTGAAAGGAATTCAGCAGCATCGTAAAACTGTGTTGCGTCTGAACTTTAACTTTTGAACTTTTCTTCTGCTCAATCTATCTCAAAATGATTTAAAGTGGAAAAAAAGGACTTAAAAAAGTTGAAAGTGAATCCTGGATCACATTGTAAATTGGAGTTTAAAGGTAAATCTAATCTAAGGCTTAGAGTAAAAACTAAAGGAAGATTTAAAGATCTCACTCTTATAGTCTAAATTCATCACCCTTATGTCACTTTCCACCAATCAAACCGGTCGGTTGAACCACAAACAAAAGCACATCTGGTCCCCTCACTGTGTCACGCTCTCATGTCTTCGTCTGGGTCAAGATGACCTTTTGGCAGAACACTCGAGTCATGTACGGGAAATATTTGGGATCAAACTGGAGAGATATATTCCAATTTGTAGAATGTTTCTATGAAACCAAATGTGTTCAACATAAAAAGTTATATAAACCATTTTCTTATGAAACCAAATGTGTTCGGTTCAATCCTCGGTTAAATGAAGATATTCTTCAACAGCCTTCTGATTTGCATACGTATAATCAGGTCATAAATGTTAAACCACGACTAAAGAACAGAGCAGCAGAGTGTGTGTGTGTGTGTGTGTGTGTGTGTGTGTGTGTGCGTGTGTGTGTGCGTGTTAGTACCTGTATGTGAGCCAGTGAGGCCATGGCCCAGGCTACAGTGGACCTGAGTCCTGTGGTCTTCATGTAGCTCCGGTTAGCGAGAGGCAACCTGAAGGAGACGCATCACTTATGATTCTTTATTATAGTTATTAAAGCTGCAGTAAGAAACATGTGCGTGAGCCACCGCCACGTCTGAATCCACTAGGTTTAAGATTTAGGTTTGTCATTGTTAAATGACTAAATGTAGAGAACGTGTTTCACCTGGTTAAAGGAAAGCCCAGCAGGAAGTGGTCGTCACTCAGAGAAACGTTTACCTGAAGAAACAAACAAGCCAATGACGTTTTATTTTGAAAGGAAAGTCAAGAGAGCCGAGTCTCTGCTCAGAGTTATTAAGAGAGGGAGAAAGTCCATAAATACACAGTGTTTGTATTGATTTTAAAGTTGTTTTTTTTAATTAGTTAATAAGGCACCACATGGCCAGACCTCTCAGAAAATATGAATATTTTAAAACAAAAACTAAAAACCCATCTATTAAGTCTAATAGTAGCGTTTAAAAATGTTATGTTTCTATTGTTTTATGTCTTATGTGTTTTAATGCTACGGTTTAAGTATTTATACATATTTAATTTCACTCTAATATTTACTGTTTTAACACAATCAATTTATTCAGTGTTTAATCTATTTTTCTTAACTTTATTTTGTTTATATTATCTCTTCATCGTCTCTCTATTTTCGTCTTGTCAATCATTTGTAAAACACTTTAAATTGCGTTTAATTATTTTTAAAAAAAGGAGCTACATGATTGACTGATGCATGAATCAACCCAAAGATTCAGAACTCAGTCTTTACCTCCAGTTGTGGATTCTTCAGATCAGCCTTCCAGCCCAGCAGTCTGCTCAGACCTCCTCCGATCACTCTGCTCACCTCCTGAATGAAGACACCATGTGGAGACACACACTAGTCCTCTGAACACTACATGCACTCGTGTGCAGAGACGTTACCCTTCACGTGCACGTTGAGGTCCGCTACCTGCGAGCTGAAGTACCGGGACAGAGATCCAGTACACTTGCAGCTGACCCTGAAAGAGAGCCGGTCCGGACCGGACGGGTCTGGCTCGGTCCTGCTGGGTTGCGGTCTTCCTGCAGTCGGCTTCGCTTTATTACGTGACGACAAAGGCGAGCAACGACGAATAAATAAATCGGAAATGTAAATACCGTTGGATAGAAACAGAATTAAATTAATTGATGTTAATACCATGTTCCACTTTGTCCTCCGTCATGTCATCCGTCTCCACACCGTGGTCTCGTCCTGCTGACATTCCTTGTCTCCCATCATCCTCTTCGTATCCTCTCTGTCTCTCAGATGTCCTCCTTTTATCTGCACTACTAGACTCCTTTTCTTCTTCATCCCTCCTTCTCTTCGTCGTCATCCTCTGGGCTTCAACTCCACAGGTTCCTCCGCTCCCCTCCTCATCTCCCTGCCGCCTCCCCTCCTCCCTCCCTCTCCCCTCCTCCCTCCTCGGCGTGCGGACGGTGGTCCTTCTGTCCGACAGCTCCCCCTGCAGGCGGCTCCACGTCGCTGCAGCACCGGTCCACTGGCTGACGTCGCCCAACACTCTGGACTGAAGCTCAGAGGCGGCTTTTGCTACGAACATTACAGAGAAAATAAGAAAGGTCTAAACATAAATGTTTAATCAGACGCTGAATCCCAGAGTGGTTTTGTTTTGTTTTGTATTATTACGATGCCATTATTATTATTTGAGATGTTAAAAAGGTCATCCAGTTGGGTTTCGAGCATCTGGATTTCCAATATATTGAACTGACATGATGGATTAAATCAAAAAGGACACAAATGAATACACACATACACACACAAGAACTAAAAGACAGTCATACAACATAATTACTGCTGAGATATTCCTTTTTTTACGACATGCATCTGTGTATTATGACATATATCTGTGTATTATGACATATATCTGTGTATTATGACATATATCTGACTTATATCTGTGTATTATGACATGTATTTGTGTATTATGACGTATATCTGACTTATATCTGTGTATTATGACATGTATCTGTGTATTATAACATGCATCTGTGTATTATGATATATATCTGACTCATATCTGTGTATTATGACATGTATCTGTGTATTTAATGTACCCGGGCCGCTGTGGGCAGACAGACGAACAGGTGAGTCTCTCTTCAGCAGGAGGAAGAGTCTCTCTGCAGCCTTCAGCTCACTGACTCTGTGGATCCCGGCAGACGAGCTGAACAGCACCTTACCTGCCGTCTGACACACCTGGAGACACAAACAAACAAACAAACAAACAAACAAACAGAGCAGTTCAGAGTTAAAGGAGCTCACCCTGGAGACAAACCTGTCCCGTCTGAAAGTGTCGTGTCGAATCCTTAAAATGAAACGACGGTGGATTGTTGAGGTGATACTGATATCTATATTTGACAGTAAAACATAAATCAGGTGTTGACATATTATGGTTCCACCAGTTTGGAGATTTAAATTTGAGTAAAAGTATAAAAGTATTAGCATCAACATACAGAAGAATGTATATTATATTATTGGATCACGGTTATTGATATACTGTTTAACAAGCTGTTTACTTCTCTGTATATTATTATGAATTCTCATTATTTAATTTAATCATTTAGCAATTACTGCACACCTGTCTACCACAAATATTTATTATTGGATTTATTTTATACATGTATATTGTATCCCTATATTTTAACTTCTGCACTGTTTTACTTCTTAGATTATAATTTTCTTTTTATACATATTTAATAAGCATTAAATCTAAGATTAGAATTACCAGAGACCACTTCTGTTAATGTGTGCATCAATATTAGAGCAGGTGAATGTAAGCGCTAATCTAATTTATTCATATTTATAATTAACGTTGGTGAATGTGGGCTAATCCAATTTATATAATATAAATTATATATATATATATATATATATATATATATATATATTTAAACGATAATTTATACATAATAAATTATTGTAATTTTATATATATATAATTACAATAATGTATTTATTATTAAATACATTATTATCATTAAATATATATATATATATATATATATATATAAAAGATTATAGTTTAAATAATGTGTATATATATATATATATATATATATATATATATATATATATATATATATATGAAACAATAATTTTATATATATAAGTTATATATAAAATGATCGTTATATTTTTGCCTCTTAACAGCAGCGGAGTAGAAGCAAAAAGTACCAGAAAAATAAAATACTTGAGTAACGTACAAGTACCTCTAAATTGTTACCATTACTTGAGTAAATGTACTTAGTTACTTTCCACCACTGAAAGTTTTGAACGGCCGTTATAACCGGTTTTTTTTTTCTTCTTCTCTCGTAACTGACATAAAGAACTACTCACATCTTCCGCTGCCAGCTTCTTCTTCGCTTCTCCGATTAAGAACCGCTCCATCCCGTTACCGGCGGTGCAGTAGTAGCGAACTAAACTCCCTTCACTCTCCGGTTCACTCATAATGTCCAACAAATGAGTTCAGCGTCGATAAAAACGCTCATTTCCTCTACCAGAGAGGCGCCATATTGGTGTGTTTGTTTACACCGGAAGCGGATGTACGTCATCGGACTGCAGTGACTGGTCTTGACCAGCAGGGTTCTCTCTTCTCACAGAGGAGAAAGTCACAGATGGATCAAACTGGAAAACAGAAACAATCTGCATATTAAATAACATTTATCACAGTATGAATGTAATTAAGAACAAAATTTAAATAATATAGACTTGTTCATGTTCATTTTCTTTTTAATAATGGCATGTTGATGTAATACAGCAACACAAAGTCCACAACAACAAGCCTTCATTTTGTGATTCATTTTACTTGATTTGAAGCGGGAGCTCTTATCAGCACACCCACACACACACACACACACACACACACACACACACACACACACACACACAAACACACACTTACTTAATACCCAAATGCCTCGCTGCACACATTAGGTTTTCAGACACACACACTTAAAAACAAAACAACAAGCTGCAATCGTGCAAGTGCGTGCACATAAACTCACATTTAACTCACACTGGTTTTGGGCACACACATACACACACACACACACACACTTCTGCTGCCGTGTACTATCTGGAGGCATCTCTGAACAGGTGTTCTCTCCACAGCTGTGAGGAAACCTCTGACGAACTCTGCAGCAGAAACAAGTGCTTTCACACAATTCTCACTTTTTTTTCTCCTTCTGAGAAATCCTCCTCCCATCTGTGTCTCACCCTCTCACATGTTTTAATCTCCCTCTTTTCACTCTCTGACACTTTAATGACCCCCCCCCCCCCCCCCCCCCCCAGACATATTTAATCCCCATACTTTATTTGATGAACAGTGTTCTGCTCGTTGCTTTGTGTCATAAACCCGTCAAACGCTGACAGGCTGGTGCGACCTGCCGCTGTCTCCAGACAATGTGAAGAATTATGGGAAAGTAAATATGTTTATATAACAGCAGACACGGGTGTTACATCAGACTGATGTAACAGTGCCTCCGTGGGATTTGATCCCCACTCAATCAATGTGTCATTTCTCACATTTTCTTTATGAATATCCAAACAGAAACACATCAGATTCATATCAAGATTTTTGGGAGCAAATGTTTAATTCATGTGTACATTTTTTGTCGTTGTCAATATCTATGAATTTGGACGCCCTGGTTGCTTCTTTCATCCTGGATCCTGGCTCTTTTCATTTCTCTACTTTGTGCCTCCTCGTCTCCTCGTCTCCTCGATCCTCCGGCTCCAGCGCTCCGCCCTGAAAGCAAATCAACGTCTTCAAAAATCTCGAGGAGAAAGGAGGCTTCTTTCCGAGGAGCTGTAGGCGAAGGAAAACATCGGTGGAAGTCTTTTCCGCACCGGTTGACGAATAAAAAGAGGCGTCATATTTACTTGACGAGGCAAGGAATGTCTCCTTTTATTGAACACGCGTTGCCTCAGCTCCTCTCTCCTTTCGCCTCCTCCTCTCGCATCTTCCCGTTGGTTGGACCAAGACGCGACGGGAGGAAAGGAATCAAGGACGTACAAAATGGCCGAGCGTGTAGTCTGCAGGAAGCTAAATCTTAGCTCAGTGTGTTAGCATGCTAACCACATTTCACGACATTCCGTCCAATAGCCATTTCACTTAAATCTCCACTTTGACTGAGGAAACATTGAGAGTTTACTGTTTAGACACATTGCATTTATTTCACAAATTTCATCAATCATTGATTTTAGCTAGAAAAACACATGAAGTGAGTTTTTTCTTTTTTGCAACATCAAATAAAATGGATTTCACAACAATCTGTCTAAAACACTGAACACATCGTGGCTCAAAATGCTCCGCATGAACTCTATTGGACGGATGATTATTTAATTAAAACAGGTAAAGTTGGATTTATGGGGCCCTATCCAGTGTTTTTTTCCCCCTTTTTTTCTTTGTCACTCTTGTTCTCTTTAAAGTTTACCCTGTGACTGCTTCCATCAGCCCATAATATTGGACTTATCCATGTAGAAAGGAGACATTAATACTCCTTTCAACAGCTGCCATGTGCAATAATTAGCCCCCACTGCTGCTAAGTGAACACAACGGCTTCACAAAATGGACGCCGCCTGGTACAGCAGCCGTGGCGTGATGTATTACCGTCCATTAAACTTGTTTTTATTCCCCTCCAAACCTAAATGATCGGGAGGGAGGGAGGGAGGGAGGGAGGAAGATGGAGGAGAGAAATGACGATGAGGGAAAACGAGGCTCAGAATAGAGAAAGTAGAAAAAAAGCAAACCAACAATAAGGATTTGTGACACACACACACACACACACACACACACACCAAACCAACCATTTTCTAAATTGAAACTTTTTGTTTGTTTCAAAAGACATTCTCTCTCGTTAAATGAAACGACACATTCTGTGTGTGACGATTAATATTCGGGGAGGCCGTCATTTAAAGGGCCGGACTGTGTACTTCCTTCTTCTTCTCCTCCTCGTTCTCTTCCCTCCTCTCTACTTTCTTTCCTCTCACCCTCAGATGGAAATGACACCTTCAAAGAGAGACAGATTCTTTCACCACTTTACCATGTGAGCATCCATGCTCATCTCAGAGTGCTGCTGAGCCATTTACATATTTAGAGGAGTGTGAAGTGTGTCAACAGGACCGAGCATCCATGGAGAGAGAGAGAGAGAGAGAGGGAGAGAGAGAGAGAGAGAGAGAGAGAGAGAGAGAGAGAGAGAAGCAGAGCTCTAACCTGTAAACACGGCATCAAACCGATGGCGGAATCAACGAGAGGAAGTGAAGAGCAGGAGGATGAGGAGAGGAAGAAATGAGGAAAGGTGTGTGTGTGTGTGTGTGTGTGTGTGTGTGTGTGTGTGTGTGTGTTCCTGCTGTGTGAAGCTTCACCGCCTTCAATGTTTTAAACATCAACCTATCATTGTCAAACTCACTGTGGCACCACAGTGCCTCTGTCTCACAGTGTTGCTTTTAAAACCGGTGTCTATATGCTCCATTTATATTATTCATTGTTTCTTACCCCAAAATCTCAGTGTCCAATGTTTTGTTTTTATATTTTAATTTGAAGAAAAAAAAGCACAGGTGCAGCGAAATGGAATGAAGCCATGATTCATTTTTTTTTATGATGTACACCTTTCATTTTACAATGTCTTCTGTGAACAAAAGGCCTGTTTCCTGAAGAAAAAGCAGCGGCCATCCAAACACCTTTTGCCAACAACTCGATGTGATCTTCTTTAAATATCTCGCTTGAATTAAAGCTGCTTTACCTGCATTCATTTACCGGCTGGCAACATGCTGTCACCTCATGAAGTCCACATGGCTAACGTTAGCTAACAGTAGCTTATTTCCACATCCAGAGTGACATTCCCTCTGCTGAACATCAGCTCCTTCACACCAAGACGGCTCGGCGGAGGATGCGAGTTCAACCTGCCGAAGACAATGATGGCGCGCTTCTACACGGCCATCACTGACTCCATCCTTTGCTCCTCCATCAGCGTCTGGTACGCTGCAGCCACTTGTTCTTTGGCTGCTAATGAAACAAGATGGCGACGGCAAAACCACCGAACTCAAGGCTTTAAAACATCCGTCCACAAAACAATGGGTGACGCCACCATGACTACGTCCACTTCTTATATGTATACGGCTGCAGGTAGACATCACTCCTCTATATCTTTACATAGGATATAGTTATTTTGATGAGATATTAACGCTCTGAATATCTTACGAAGAACCTTTTGTTGAATGAAATTGTTTTTATTGGAAATCGGATCAAATATTTAAAATCCTTTCAGTAAGTGAGAGACCGATGGTGAGAAGCAGAGGGTGACTAACGGACATTAAGGTGAGCTGAAACAAGAGTGTGGGTCGTTTCATTTTGGGTAAAACACACTGAACTCTGAGCACCGGCTCCTGTCCCAGTTAACAAAGAACATCTCTCACTCTACATCAAATCCCAAATCCCCTTGCCCCACATTTTATCAAGTAAAAAAAAAAAAAGAAAAGTCAACATCGCACCACCACCAAGGCCACTGTTCTATTTAGGGAAATAAAAAAAAAGAAGAAGCTGTAAAGCCCTTGGCCTATTTAGTCAATGTTTAACACATCCATAAAGAGCTTCACATTCCCAAGGAGCTCTGCAGTCCTTCAGGGAGTCCCCGAAGCTCAAGGAGGATTAGTTTGATTCCACCATCACGCAAAGAGCCCCGTAAGAACATAGAGGTTTTCATCCTCCGTGCATCAAAAGCGTGAAAAGGGGGGGGGGGCAACGACAAAATAAAGATGCACATTGACATCTTTGGCCTTGAAGGCGTGACCGACTTGCATTTCCGGGTCCCTGCAGCTAGGGGGAGGTCTAGGTTTACCGCTGAGCTGCACTCTGCTGCTGTGTCGTCTTGGTTGGCCTCTTCACTGCAGCAGAGGAGGAAGGAGGAAGAAGAGGAGGAGGAGGAGGAAGAAGAAGAGTCCCGGCTGCTCACAACCAGAGCACAGCTCACTGCAGCAACACGAGAGATCACATGTGACTGAAGTGCTGCTGGAAAATGTTAGCGTAGAAATGTTGAGAGGAATGTTGATGTGACGCGTTACATAGATTCTTATATCGTGTTCTTGAGTTGTGCAGACTTCAAAGACGCTCACAGAGGCGAGCGTTAGAACCCTTAAGGTCATAGATCACATGATACTGGCTGAGCGTGATTCATTATAAGCACCAGTTACTGACGCCATTATGGGCCAGCTGTTCTCATCAGAAGAAGAGCTTTCTCAGCTGAAGGATGCGATGGGTTCCCTCCTCTACGACGCCATGTTGGGAGGCGGAGCCGTGCCCGACCTGGGCATCAGCCACCCTCTACCCCTGACCAATCACGACGAGAGCCTCGACTCCCGGGCCCGCCTCCAGAAACACCTGCAACAGGTTTCTAAATGAGAACGAAGGTTTCACCTTTAAAACCGTAGATGGAAAGAAAGATGTTGTTGCCTTAAGAGAGCTAAGAGAGATTGAATGAGGACCTGTTTTATAAAAAGATTACAAATCAATACAAGGGCCAAAAGGAGCAATATGACGATGACAAAATGCAGTTTAACGTTGTTCTCAAGACGGCTATCTACTCACCTCTATTTCATTGAGACAGATGGTGAGAAGCGCTGCGTCACCATCTCGTTCCTGTTCATTTCAGCTGCAGGGCGACATCGGGAACAAGGTGCCGACGTACCTGAAGGACCTGATTGGTCGGCTGTCGTCCTTCTCGGACGAGCCGCGCCTGGCCGGCCTGGTGGGATTGGCGGTGACCGTGGTGATGGATATGGCCTACACGTCGGCGAAACAGTCGGGCGTGAGAGGGAAGTCTGCGGGGTCGTCGTCATGCCAGGTAATATTATATATATATATATCTACTGTACGGAAGCCCTGAGAGGCCAGTGAGGAAAATAAATAAGGTGTCTGATGTCAATTATTTTTTCTCTCCTGTGTTTATGACTTAAAGAGAGGTGGAAAAAAAAGTTTTGTTGTTTGTTGTAACACTCATTTTGGCCACAAGAGGCTGAATTAATCTACTAATCTAACTTCTACATCGGTCTAACAGCATTCATGTTTTTTATCCGGGTGAGTTTTAAGTTCCCCATGAACTCTAAACACAAGGAACATATACTGTGAGTTATTAAGTAAAGAAAATTAAGATTAAGACCTGAAAGAAAACATGGATGCTTTCAGTCATAGTTAGAACACGGGGTAGTGGTGCACTTGAGCCTCTTGTGGCCGAAGTGAGAATTACAACAGTAACCAGATTTCACCTGCATAAACTTATTTTGTTTTTATGGATTTCACAGAAAGAAAAAAATAATTTAGAAAGATGATCCTACCAACAACCTTTTTTTCACTTGTTCTTAGATCATAAACACAGGAGAGAAAACTATTTAAATCCGAAATACTAATGAATACTGAAATCTTGATTTTTTTTTTTTAACTCAACATGAAAGCGATGAAGGACCACAGAAAGTTTAGGACCGCTAAGATGAAGATCAATGTCTAATGTCTGCCTCCAGCAGAGAGTCTGGGAGCTCCAGGAGGTGATGGAGGAGTACCTGAAGCGCTGCAGGATCAACCTGAGTGACAAAAGCAGGCTGATCCAAGACTCCATCAGACTTGAGGCCCAGCTGAGCTTCACCCTCACCCAGCTGAAGACCTGTCTGCTGGGGGGAGACTGTGACTCCAGGTGTAGTAGTGTGGCCTCATGCAGTAGAGAACAACACTGAACGGTAGCATGGAGAGAAGAGAAGACTGTTTCTGTTCCCTCCAGGTCTCTGAGGCACTGGGCCAGTGGAGCAGCGTTTCACACCCAGATGCTGGTTCACCTTGCTGGTCTGGAGGGTCGGACCGAGCCGCTGGCTGCCACGGCCGCACTGGAGCAATACAAGGAAGACCTCACCCAGATCATACCTGCTTACAGGTACTATAGTAGTAGACGGCTGCTCTCATCCAGACGTCAACGTTGATCTATTTGTAACCAGCTTCCATATTTAAGTAACTCTTCTTCCGTGGTTATTTTAACCCAAACAACTATCTTTTCCTAAACCTGACTAAGTAGTTTGTGGTCGTAAACTTAACTAAGTTGTTTCCTGTTTATTTTGAAATGTTGTATTCGGGTAAGGAGCAGAAATTGACACGAGTTGCTGGGCTTTAGTAGGAGAACGCACGAAAAATGAGGAGTAACTTTTCATAAGATTTCATGACATGTCAACGCTCTGATTCCACTTTGATGGGGCTGCAAATTGGCAATGACTTGGAGAAAAAGTCATTGGTTTTAATGACTACTATTATTATTATTATTAAAGATGTTTAGGCAGCAACAAATAAAGTTGCACGAGATGTTCACGGAGCCCTTTTCCCCCTGACGATGTTTTCGTGGAGATGGAAACTCTGTAGATGGACAACCTCTGCAGGAAGTGGACTCCACAGCTCTCGGTCCAAACTAACAAAACCCTGAAGATCCCGAGAGCATGTTGATCCGAGAGCATGTTGTCAGACAGCAAACACACAGCACTCCAGTGGAGAGCAGAGGCTCTAATAAAGCCCACTGACAGAGGAAACCACAGCCACACAGAACCCACGGCTGTCTGCTGTGAGACGGGCTCTCCAGCCCAACATGACGGCAAAAACAAAACAAAAAAAAAAACGGCTAACGAGCGCGTCAGTCTGTCAGAGAGGTTTCACGTTCATTTAGAGTCCCGGTGAGAAAATACATCCAGGCAGCAATCAGCTGCAGCCATGACGAGATCTGCAGCAGGAGAGGAAGAAGGTCGATTAGACATGAAGCAGTTGTTTCACCAAGTTTTGACCACGCAGCTCCATGAAGCTTCTAAAATCTCATCACTGTGACGATGAATCCAGGTTTCTGTCTGGATGAGTGAATCTGGATTTATAGTCTTATGAAATAAAGTGTTTCATAAGGTGACACTAATAAACCAGGGGCGGCTGGCCAATCGAGGGCCACAAAAAAGATAATTTAATGAATCACTATAATCATAATTTTTTTTAACATATGTAATTTATTACATTTTACACATTTTCAGGACAGTTTGTCCTCAGAGCGTCATAGTTCAATCAGCCACTTCATGAAGTCGTGGTCCGTGGAGAACGACCCTTTCGGGCGACTTCAGTTTGGTTGAAAATCGCTCTGATAGACTTTCATGTAAAGGATTTTACCTTCTTTTTTTTTCGAATTGCAAACACTGCAATACAATCTGTCTGTGTTTTGTGTTTCTGTCAAACGTAACCTGAAGCATTCTCCTCGGATGGTTCCCTCCTCCCCCCCCGAGTTTGGAAGTAGTTCTTCTGACTTCGGTGTGTTCATGAGCTTTAGTAGAAACAACGTGGGCGGTAAAAAGAAGAAGTGTTGTGCGATTGTGTTTCATTGCTTTGGGCATTTAAACAACCCGTTGATAGGTGTTCCCACTAAAATATTGCTTTACTGTTTGGAAACTAGTCAGTTTTGAAAACATTCTCTGCTTCCTCCTGTCCTCCCGTCCTCCTGTCCTCCCGTCCTCCTGTCCTCCCCTTCTCTTCTACTTCCTTCCAGGAGTTATAAGTCGAGGACGGTGTGCGTCGTGAAATGTCGGGGGGGTTTTCTGGCGTCGTGTGATCCGTCCAGCGAGGCGCCGGAGGACGGAGCCATGACGGGACTCACTGTGACGGACAGAGAGACGGGGAGGACTGTGACCGTCCCTCTGTCGGCCATGAGGACGGAGACAGGTAGACGTTCTCCAAGGAACCAAGAAAACTACTTCTCTCAGTCGAGAATATGTATTTTTTCCCCTCTTACATAGTTCTAATCATTCTAGATTATTTTAGTGTGAGTGTGGAAGATATCGGACGTAGAGGACAATATCTCCAACACTCTGCAACTCACACTTAAATAATCTAGACTGAGTAATAGCCCCACATGTAACAGGGGAAATATGTGTATTTGATTTTGGGGTGAAGTGTCCCTTTAACTGACCTAACCTGAACTCAACAGAGAGAAGAAGAAGAGTCTCTGGGTCCGACGCCTGCTCTGAAACGACGTCCTCCTCCATCAACCTGGACCTCATCACCTCAGATCAGTACGCCCAGGCCTACCTGCACCATCTGTTCTCCGGTAAGGGACCCGTGGCAGAGCTGGAGAACTACTTCATCAAGGCGGGTGATAATCTGAGGACACCGAGGACCGAACCGGGACGCACGAGCGAGACGGGGGTGAGAAACGGAGGGCAGCAGAGTGACGGAGTGCATTTGAGAGGCCGGGCGGAGGGCGTGGATGGAGAACAGAGAGTGGGCCGAGGTGACGGAGATGGACGAGACGAGACGCAGGAACGTGAGCGGAGCGATGAAAGTTTGCATCTGAGTGTTGTGGAGACGTGGCCGGACGAGAGCCTCGATCGCAGCGCAACAAGTTCATGAAAGAATGTTATGGTGGCGTCCTGAGTTGAATGTCTTGTGTACATAATCAATATAGATGCATTACAAGATGATAAAATCAAATCAGACATTCACGTCCCTCGTCTACTCCAATGGTTAAAGCTAGAAATCTTGTATACGACACAATATTTTGACATGTATAAGCCATAAAACGCATCGTGTGTACTTTAAAGACAGTTTAAACACAAATGATGTACTTGAACAACATGGTTGATGGATTAAAATGTGCCTTACTCTTCCTCCTCGCCTCACGGTCGGCCATGTTTGCTGAAAAGGGGGCGTGGCTCTACTGCGGTCCACTTCAGATGATGTGGCCCACTGTGATTGGCTTACAGACATCCAGCCAAATAGGTGTGTTTTATTTGGGTGGAGTTCAGATGACAGCAATCGTAGATCTAGACGTACTAGAACAGTAAAGACGAGTTTACAAATACGAGCTTTGGGTTTTTAATGCGACGTCTATTAAAGGGACAGTGTGTCAGTTTGAGTTGAGCTCAGCCCCTCCCTTCCCAAGCATGTTGAAGAACTACGGTGGCCTTCAGGTTCGGGAAAGTTATCTTTAGGATTTTAGTGCAATATATTTGATAATATTTGATCAATCTCTCTCTGCAGAGCTCCAGGCTCGTGCACCTCTGGCACTGGGACCCGTCTCCATCTTGGTTCAGCATCGCTTCTACTTTTAGTATCTGAGCGTGTTTGAGTCATTGAGCTTCCCTCTCGTCTTCTTTGGACATTATGAAGTACGTCACTTGCTCTGACTGTCGCTTGGATGTATTTAATTCATGTGTCCACCACGAATAAAGCTCCTAACCGACTTTCCTTTGGCGTTATTTTCGTCCCGAGCGTCACGACAAATAACAATTTGTGAATAGATTGCATTACGTCACCATTTGCCGACCTGCGGTGATACTGGGCTGCATAGACAGTGTGTTCTACCTGGCTAGTAAGCTATAGTGTCATTGCGCTTTCACTGAGCCCAGATCAGAGTACAGAGCCGCTGTACGCTCTACAGCTCTACAGCTCTACAGCTCTACATCTCAATATACCATTTAAGACAAACGCTCAAGTGAAAAGTTCACTCAGTTAGTGGGAGTTGACTTCCAGATGTTTAAAGGATCAACCAATCAGAGACAAACCAAACGTTTAAGTGAACTGCTGATGTGAATCATGAATCACAGCAACACTTCTGCCTCATCTTCAATATGAACAGAGATTTTTTTTTTTTTTAGTCTACATCTCCGGTAAAGACACAGCTCAGCTCAGCTCAGCCTGCGACAGAGATGACAACATGCAAATTAAATTCTTCTTCTCTTTGAAATCTTAAATCCATATTTGGACGTGGATCCTCACATCTGCCGAGGTCAGTTCTGTAACCGCGTTGCCATGGCAAAACACGTGCCATAGTGAGACACATATTTATATATTTAGTATCATTTAGTAGCTGGCAAATATATAAACCTGAGCTTGTGATGAAGTAAACATATTTATTTGAATATGATGTTTAGTAAAACAGTAATGTACTGAGCTGCCTTTTCAAAAGCTTGGACTGATTCTCTTCCCCACATCAAAGTTACTTTAGAAGAATGGACTCAAATCACACGACTGAGACGGTGTTTTTGGTGTCCGCTCAACCTTCCGTCCCGAGTGTGAAAAGACGAAACATCTGTGAGGGACGTTCACAGGAGAGAGAGAGACACTCAGAAAGGGTTGGAGGAATAAAAGATGCTTTCTCTCCCTCAGCATTACGGTGCGTGCGATGGAGCAGGTGGGCGATGCAGCACAGGAAGCAGCTCTTATGTGGCGTCGCTGGCAGCGCTGTGTGAATGTCAAGAATGATGTGTGTGTGTGTGTGTGTGTGTGTGTCTTTGTGTATTGACATCAGAAAAACGTGGAGAATCCAGACATGTGAAAAATATTCTGTGCGAATTAAAAAGGAAGGTGTGTGTGATGGTGATTGCAGAAAGAAAGAGGGGGAGTGGTACTAGGTTGATGGTTCTTCTGTTTGCGTGTGTGTGTGCCTGTGTGTGTGTGCGCGCGTGTGTGTGTGTGTGTGTGTGTGTGTGTGTGTGTGTGTGTGTGTGTGTGTGTGTGTGCGTGTCAGGTCTCGCTGGCTGTCGATGAGTCACACTTCACATCTCCAATCACTGGTCTCTGCTCTGCTAATGTTGTCTGATTAGTGTTATTACTCTCTTGCTCTTTCCTTCTCTTCCCCTCTCTCTCTCTCTCTCTCTCTCTTTCTCTCTCTTTCTTTCTCTCTCTTCCTCTCTTTCTCTCTCTCTCTCTCTCTCTCTCTCTCTTCCTCTCTCTCTCTCTCTCTTTCTCTCTTCCTCTCTTTCTTTCTCTCTCTTCCTCTCTTTCTCTCCCTCTCTCTCTCTCTCTCTCTCTCTCTCTCTCTCTATCTTCCTCTCTCTCTCTTCCTCTCTCTCTCTCTTCCCCCCTCTCTCTCTCTCTCTCTCTCTCTCTCTCTCTCTCTCTCTCTCTCTCTCTCTCTGTCTTTTTTTCCTTTTTCTCCCACCGGTGATCAGATTATTGTGACTTTAGAATTCAATGTAATATAAATCGGACTGATGAAAAACAGTGCATGTGATTCACAGACAACTCACTGCAGCAACCATTCACATTCTGTCTTTCTGCGCTCGTGTACATTTTTCTCTGCACTGCTTTTACTTAAACATGTTAAATCTCTCTCTCTCTCTACTCTGCTCAGTTCAGATCGACTTAAACATAAAGACGTCTCTTCAGACATCAGAGAACATGTTGACCAGTGATCCATGAAACACCGTCACACAGAGTGACTTCAAAACGTGCTTTGATACCTTTTTCCTTACAGAGAAACGAGGCATCCTGATCATGTAAGAACTGCACAACGTAAAGCCAAGTCATGACATTTCAAAAAGAAAGAGTCTGACTCCCACGAACAAACAACGACTAACATCTGTTCCATTATTAAATCCTACCGCCTCTCGTGTTCACGTCTCTATACGTCTACGATTTCATGGGATATCTACAAATTACGGCGCATTATTTTTCAAAGGTAGAGCTACGAATGCTGGATGAAAAAATATGCAACATCTCTCAAAAGAAAGCAAACCCAAACTGTTCATCTTCGTCAGAAAACAGGTTTTTTTGGTCACTTGGAGGCAACAGAGTGACTGAAAACACATCTGGAATATCACCGCTGTGTATCACATTATGGGTTCCTCACCAATAAGAATCAACTTCCACAATACACATTAAAAAAATATTGATTAATGCAGCTTCAAGAGCGGAATGAGATTAAAGCGTTAAAGCGTCACACCGGTGGTTTTCCCACGTTTCAGTCCGTTAAGCTCAGCGCACCTCATTACAGAACCACACAGGCTCTCAGATGGATTTCTGTGACTTCGGATTCATTTTCCCCTGAGGGGAAATTAACTCTCACTGACGTGGAACCTGCTATGAGATAGATATTCAATCACAGCGAATATTTATTTATCAAAGGACCATTACTGTCGGCTGTGAGCAGGGACCGTCGCTGTTGCTTCACGGACGCTTAAAAACTCGGAGATTTGGAACTACGGAAGTGACGCTGCTGAAGTGCTGAAGTGACAAATGAGTCAACGTTTTCGTCTGGTTTCACACGGGAAATAACATTTCATTTTAGTATCGAACACTTGAAATGATGAAAGTTTGCAATTGACAAGCTAGTCCAGAATGTAAACCCCACTTTGGTGTTTCACCTTTGACCTCTTTTCTTAAGATTTCATGTTTTTTCTTTTTGTACCAAACAATGAGGAGGATCTTGGGTAGATATAAAGGAGAATAAATATGAAATAGAATATAGCTCATACTGCTGTTTTTACGACGTCCACCTGTCCTGCTTCACGATTACTTGGATTACATACAATTAATAGAAAAATAGACAAATATACAAATCATAGAGCATCACTTTACGTAGGTATCGCTACTAACAGTGAATGAGAACAGCCTGAACACAGTCGACCTTTACTGCATTAACAACGGCAGTTACAATGGTTTGGATGTTTTATAAATTCACACACACACACACACACACACACACACACACACACACACACACACACACACACACACACACACACACACACACACAAACCGGATCTGGGGGAGAGTTCATGATCTGGTATTTGCGATTGACATTCAATTTCAATCCGTTCCATGTGTGCCAAACATCTCCTCTGACATGGCTACACACACACAAACACACACACAAATGCGCGCACGCACGCACGCACGCACACACACACACACACACACACACACACACACACACACACACACACACACACACACACACACACACACGATATGTGGTTATTTAAAACCTGTCAATCCAGCCAGTCAAGCAGAGAGCAATTAGCGGAGCTAAAAGCCGACATAACGTTCAGTAATGTATAGAATTAGAGCCTGATGACGGTGTTGTAAGCTTCTACTTCATATTTCATGTGTGTGCGTGTGTGTAAATGTGTGTGTGTGTGTGTGTGTGTGTGTGTGTGTGTGTGTGTGTGTTTTACCAGGACCTTAAGTGCCTGGAGGAAGAAGTGACAGTCCCATTATAGAACATAACCCCCTGGATAGACCCAGACATCCCCATCTCTTTTTTTTTTTTTTTTATGTTTTTCTTGACATTATTCCACATAAATGTCACTTGATCTGCAGGATGTGGGACAGCAGGGTGACTCAACAAGAGAGTAATCAATTCAGAGGAAATGCCACTGATAACGAATGTGATGTACACACCAGCATTACAATGATAGATGTGTTCTGGTAAACACAGAAGATGGTTGGACCAGCACCACACGGTAACAGGGCCGACCAGAACATTCATGGACTCACAGAGTCTTTGAAGAAGCGGATAAGATTGAAATCACGCTCCAGATATTTATACTCCGACACCCCTGAGCCTCTCCACAGTCATTATCGTCCACTTCAGCCCAGTATCATGTAGTTCCTGAAATAGTTACTAAATGCAATCTACTGCTTTAGTGTACAGAGACACCAATTGCCTGTTTTTTTCGTTTCGCTCAGGACTAGAATAATGGAAATGGAAAATCAGTCATGAGCCTTCTTCGTGGTGGAGACATGAATTAAATGTATCCATGTGACGAAGCAACAGTCAGAGCAAGTGACGTACTTTATGATGTCCAAAAAAGACGACTATTGGTGGACGTGAGGGGAAGACGAGTCCAACAAACAGGACTGTCAACCAGAAGACTTGTGTTCAACACATGTTGTTGTTTATTGTTGGTGGTTTTGTTGCCTAAACCTAACTGTTGGTTTTGTTTCCTAAACCTAACTGTTGGTTTTGTTGCCTAAACCTAACAGTTGGTTTTGTTGCCTAAACCTAACTGTTGGTTTTGTTGCCTAAACCTAACTGTTGGTTTTGTTTCCTAAACCTAACTGTTGGTTTTGTTGCCTAAACCTAACAGTTGGTTTTGTTGCCTAAACCTAACAGTTGGTTTTGTTGCCTAAACCTAACTGTTGGTTTTGTTGCCTAAACCTAACTGTTGGTTTTGTTGCCTAAACCCAACTGTTGGTTATGTTGCCTAAACCTAACTGTTGGTTTAGTTGCCTCAACCTAACTGTTGGTTTAGTTGTCTAAACCTAACTGTTGGTTTTGTTTCCTAAACCTAACTGTTGGTTTTGTTGCCTAAACCTAACTGTTGGTTATGTTGCCTAAACCTAACTGTTGGTTTAGTTGTCTAAACCTAACTGTTGGTTTTGTTTCCTAAACCTAACTGTTGGTTTTGTTGCCTAAATCTAACTGTTGGTTATGTTGCCTAAACCTAACTGTGGGTTTTGTTGCCTAAACCTAACTGTGGGTTTTGTTGCCTAAACCTAACTGTTGGTTTTGTTGCCTAAATCTAACTGTTGGTTATGTTGCCTAAACCTAACTGTTGGTTATGTTGCCTAAACCTAACTGTAGGTTTTGTTGCCTAAACCTAACTGTTGGTTTTGTTGCCTAAATCTAACTGTTGGTTTTGTTGCCTAAATCTAACTGTTGGTTATGTTGCCTAAACCTAACTGTGGGTTTTGTTGTCTAAACCTAACTGTGGGTTTTGTTGTCTAAACCTAACTGTTGGTTTAGTTGTCTAAACCTAACTGTTGGTTTTGTTGCCTAAATCTAACTGTTGGTTTTGTTGCCTAAATCTAACTGTTGGTTATGTTGCCTAAACCTAACTGTGGGTTTTGTTGCCTAAACCTAACTGTGGGTTTTGTTGTCTAAACCTAACTGTGGGTTTTGTTGTCTAAACCTAACTGTTGGTTTAGTTGTCTAAACCTAACTGTTGGTTTTGTTGTCTAAACCTAACTGTGGGTTTTGTTGTCTAAACCTAACTGTTGGTTTAGTTGTCTAAACCTAACTATTGGTTTTGTTGCCTAAACCTAACTGTTGGTTATGTAACTTACGTTTTTAACGTAATGTCGTCCCAGAAGCAAAGTCGTCCTTCCTGTCCCTGCACATGAAATCAACAGAATGTATTTCTTGAGTATTTCACAAACTGCCATGAGACCGTGTTGATTATTTAGTCTCCATGAGGTTGTACAAATGTAGCTGCTCTTTCAGAAATAGAGGAACTAGTTTACTAAAGTTTGGTTTTCCTTCCACCTGCAGAGTTTGTCTGCGTTGGTGTGATGATTCAGGACTATAACTGGCGTCTTCCAGGAGGTTTAGGGCTGTCAAATAATGAAATAAAACATGTTGGTCACCATAGATCTAGATACAGATCTAAATTACACGTGAAGCAGGTCTCTCCTCACAGTATATTTCTATCAAGAAGTCTCTGCACATGTCTGTCCGTTATTGTTATTCCAGCGCTGTTCAATCCAACGAATAATGTCTGACTCAAAGGCAGAAATGAGGCATAAAGAATAAAGAAATACAGAAATACATGAAGCAAATCAATGTCTAGACGGTGAAACAATGTTAGATTGAAATATTGAGACTTTAGATGAAGACACGGCAGCCTCCTCACTTCTTTTCTGGTATTTTCTTTTGAAGGGCACCGGTGGAAGAGCGGCATTAATCTAACAAACACACAAACAAAACAGACATGAGGACGAGTTGAATAAATAAAAAGTCCTCCCACACAGAGGAGCACTTCTTCCCATCGGTGTGTTACATCACCACGTTTCCAGTCTCTAAACACACGGAGATTAAAATGATTGAGTTAATCCTCTCAGGAGGTAACGCAGCATATTCCCTAAATATCCCAGTTTCCCACCCACACAGGTGTTTTCAGCCATTCAACAAATCAAACCAACTCTAGTCATACGGCCTAACATCTCAAATCACACCTTTATGACACGTTTGGCAAAACACGGATACGTTGAATCTCAACGTTTCTGATCCTAAAAATACTTTTCATTTCTAAATATGTGGACATCAACGTTATACAGGCTACTTAGCTAAAGCTACCAAAAAAAAATGCACCTTAACTTGTAAGTATCCGAACAGCATGTTTGTAACAAAGAAGACTTGAAACTAGAGATTGAGACCATAAACTCATGTTTACAATGTTTACTGAGGGAATAAATCAAGAGAGAAGTAGAGTCATTTTAGACTAGACTTCTATACAACCAGAGGAGTCGCCCCCTGATGGACACTAGAGAGAATGCAGCTTTAACACATGAAGCTTTGACTTCACTTTACAGACCTGGGGGTTGATGCTTGACATGACCTCGTCTTCATCACGGAGACCTGGAAACTGGACCGACTACACAAACACACAAGATGCAAAGCAAAGCCACAGCATTCACATCGATATGAGAGGAGGAAACACAGAGGTGTACCAGGTTACTGTATGTGTGACGGCATAATGAGATTCCAGACGGATGCGGCAGCAGCAGGCTGGTAATGAAAAGAGTCAACGCCGAACACCTGTCGGCAGGAAACAACAGCATTAAACACAGTGAAAGAACCGGTCTCTTTTGCTGACTCACTCGTGCAGAAACACTTTCAGCGAGCACCACATAAATCCTCGTGCACTGTAGATGCACAAACATGAGACACGCTTGTTTATAATAAGATAAAAATATAAACAGGAAGAGGATTAATTGTGATGGGAAGAATCCATCGCACAGAGAACGGAGGCGATCCATCACCGTGGGAGGAGACGAACCGAACACAGGTCATCCATCAGTAAGAACCGGCTTTCTACTGACCAGCTGGGGAACTTTCTCTTCTTTAAAAGCTTGGAAGGTTGTCATTTGTATACTCACCACTTTGAGCCTCCAGCAGGAACGTTGACAAGAAGTTTGCTCTTATTCACAGCGAATGCTTGGAAAGGTCAACGGTCAGCGTTGAGTTGTTTTTACTTTTGTCTACATCGAGGGATTAACAAATGGAAACGAATGGATTAGAAACAGTGAGAAGGCTCAAGTTTTAATTACCGTGCCGGAGCCTGAGCTAATGCTAACCGCTCCGTTCATCTAACGCCGCATTTCTACCAGATCTGGTGATGGAGGGCGTCTCAACCAGGCGGAAAACTCCGGTTCTGCAGAGTGACGCGGATGCTTCACGTGTTAAAGCTGCATTCTCTCTAGTGTCCATCAGGGGGCGACTCCTCTGGTTGTATAGAAGTCTAGTCTAAAATGACTCTACTTCTCTCTTGATTTATTCCCTCAGTAAACATTGTAAACATGAGTTTATGGTCTCAATCTCTAGTTTCAAGTCTTCTTCAATACAGCATGATGTTCATTTAGTACATTATGGTCCATTTAGAGTCAAACAGACCATAAAGCAGGGGATGATTTAGGGGCGGGGCTACACAGTGATTGACAGGTCTCTAACACGGCGTTGTCCGGTCTGGGAGTTGTCTGTGTTTTCCTCTTAGAGCTTTAACGCTCTCACAGACTGTTTTCACTTCATGAAAGTTAATTTAATAATAGCATTTTGGTTGCTTAAAAATGTGAAAAATGTTCTCGCAAGCCAGAGATCCAACGAGTTAAAATGTGAGTGGATACTGGACTGACAGTTGTAGTTGTCATGTAAATGTAATTGGGTCAAGTTTAGACCCATTGTGTTCATGTTGGGTACAGGCCTAATCTATAAATCTGTCTTTTATTAATTCAATTAAACTTATTTTCAAAAGTACTTTTTTAAATATTAAAATTAACATAATGTAGTCAGTATGAACTGCATCCAGATGTGTTTGTCTTGCTTCACGCTCTACAATCCCACCATCTGCTGCACACACACACACACACACACACACACACACACACACACACACACACACACACTCACACACACACACACACACACACACAGTGAAGAGTAAACTTCACCCTGTAACACTACAAATACGTGATGAGTTAGATAATAGATGCTGCTCAAAACTAAAATGCTAAAATGAACCATCATAATACTCTGTTCATTTAAATCTACCAATGGACTAATGGACTAATTCAATCTAAAGATCTAAAGATTTAAAGATTTAATTAGTCCATTAGTCAAACATTTAATTCTCTTTTCTGTCCGTCGATCGGTTACAAGGAGCTTTTTTCTTTTTAATACAAATTAAAAATGTATCTCCTCTGCATTTTCTCTGAAAAATACCAGCCTGGTGAGCATATATATATATATATATATATATATATATATATATATATATATATATATATATATATATATATATATATACACACACACAAAGACAAAAGCAGCAGCAGCACAAACGGAGACAGTGCATTCATTATCTTTTCAAACATGAAAACACAGACAGAATGAATCGGCCGTCGTTTCGTCTCTCACACAAAGACAGAAGAAGTCAGACGACGGTTAATGAGACGTCGCCGCTTTCCCACAAATGTCATTTCAGCGTCGACAGTCTGAACGGACAAAAGAAGATTTGTTTTTAAGGGAGGTTGAGCGTTAGCTGGAGAGCGAGAGACGCTACACACACACACAAAAGAGCTGGATGCCCATTTACTTCCTCGAAATGTTAACTCAAATATGAATTTGCATAATAATTAGGTTTTCATATTATAGCTTTTTAAACACACACACACACACACACACACACACACACACACACACACACACACACACAGGGAGAGGCGGTGGACTCGCAGGCTCTTTGAAACAGGGTATCCCAAACTTTATTTTATTGGTTTTATCAGAAGTACCATGGAGAGCAGTCACAGTTAGTGGCAACACACACAACAACTTTCCTCCGATCAGTTGGTGTTCAACAAAAATGAATAGAAACAAACTAAATTAATTAACACACACACTACCCACCCACCCACCCACACACACACATACACACACACACACAGACACACAGAGGACAGCAGCGAGAAACAAAAACAAAACTTAGAAAGAAAAAATAATCTTCATTATTACCAACATTATAACTGTTGCGGTTATTGTTCCATTTAACAAAAAAAAAAAAATAACAAAGACACCAAATCAAATCGACGGACATGAATTTTCCCGACTGCACCCGAAGGGAGCAAAGAAAAGGAGAGAGAGAGAGAGAGAGAGAGAGAGAGAGAGAGAGAGAGAGAGAGAGAGAGAGAGAAAGAGATAACGATGAGGTGGAGGTGGAGAAAAAAACGATATGCTGCAGCAGAGGAGGGATTAAGGACAGAAAGAGGAAAAGATGGATTTAGAGAGCAAAGAAGAAATGACAGACGGCTCTGAAGCAGACAGATGGCGACTGGAGTACAGACAAATGATCCTTTTGAGAGGCAGATGGGGACATGACGGGCAGAAATATTCTACTGGATTCTACATAGAGGGGAAAAACAGAACCAACAGAACCTTCCGGTAGAACAATAAAAGACAGAGAAGAAGAAAGAGCGAGGCAGAGATTGAGAAACTATAGAAGCAAAATACAACTTCTCCCCCAAAAAAGAAAAAAAAAGAAAAAAAAAGGCAATATATGTCATTCTTGAGTGTAGTGAGTGTTTTTGTTTTCTTTAAAATAAATATGTAGAATTAATCTCTATCCTCAGCGTGATGGCCATATAGTCCACCTCACTTATAACACTGTACAGTATATACACATTACTATTATTATTTCTTTAATGACAAAATAACCTTTAGATGTACATACAGTATTCCTCGCCCTCTCACAGAATACAGCCACGGTATTAGAAGTAGCAAGCAGTGAGTGTGTGTGTGTGTGTGTGTGTGTGTGTGTGTGTGTGTTTTCTTTTGTACAAATAATCCATGCAACTCCCGTATAGATTATTTATTTAAGATACATAACTCCTTTAAGATCTCATCTCTCATTCAATAACAGCAGATATTGCCTTCTTAAACAAACAGAAACAGAACAACCCTTAATTAATTCATCAGTAATGTGCCAGTTACGTCTTCCTTTTAAATAATACAAAAAAACCCAACAGTTTTTAAGTTTTACAAACAGAATAAAAGATGAACAGAAAATCTGAATCTGTACAACATTCAAACCGTTTGTTGTTTTTTTGTTGTTGTCAACACCAGGGGAATGGGATACGATTCTCTATAACTATATACAGACATGTTATCATTCATGCACAGTGTCAACAAGTATCACATTGACATTCCAGATTATGGAAAACATGGCATAGAGGAGGGGGGGTCCGAAGGGTCCGAAGGGAAACTGGGAAGAAAAAGACAGAACGGAAAGGAATCGCTGCCAGTTTTTGGTTGTGTTTGGCAGCAGAGAGAGAGAGAGAGAGAGAGAGAGACAGAGAGACAGAGACAGAGAGAGAAAGAGACAGAGAGAGACAGAGAGAGAGACAGAGACAGAGAGAGAGACAGAGAGAGAGAGACAGAGAGAGAGAGAGACACAGGGGGGAGAGAGAGAGAGACAGACAGACAGACAGACAGAGAGAGAAAGACAGAGAGACGTGGTGCGAGAGAGAGACAGAGAGAGAGAGACAAAGAGAGAGAGAGAGAGACGGGGGGAGAGAGAGAGTGAAACAGAGAGAGAGAGACGGGGGGAGAGAGAGATGAGGGAGAGACACAGAGGGACAGATAAGACACCATAACAATACACATGCTGGGCAGGAGAAGTCCATTTCAATCTCACTGACCCAGAAATCAATGTATGGCTGTAACTTCATTTTTTTTTGTTTGTTTATCATTAACGTTCATCTTCCTCCTCGTCTTCCTCTCTTCTTTTACATCGCACTCGTTAAATGTCACTTTTTAAGGGTAGAGGATAGCTCCGGTAATGTTTTTTTTGTAACATTTTTTTTTTTGGGGGGGGGGGTTGTCCTTCAGTTTCGTCTGTTTGCTCTTTTTTTTTTTCTTCCTCAGACGGTTCAGAAGTGAACGAGGCGATGAAGACTCATCATCAATCTTTACATCAGAAGCAACATCGTTAACGGTTCACCGCCGTAGAGTTTCCCTTTTTAACATCACGTTCAACATTATTATTGTTTACATCAATCAAAACAAAAAAAAAAAAAACTAAATCTGTTGTTGTTTACATCAGAAGCAACTTCGTTAGCGTTTTTTTTCGACGAAACAACAGCTGTTTCACAGAAGCGACAAGAACCAGTGCAAAACTTTTCCTTCATTTTAAAACCCTAACCCTCTTCTTCAAACCCCACCACAGAAGAAGAAGAACAAATAAAAGTCTAATGCAGTCTACAGCTTGTTTTTCTACTCCTTAGCTTGCTCTTGGTGTTATATTTACAGCCTTTGACCCTTCAACCCTCAAGAGTCCAGGACCTCGGTCCGGAAGCTCCGGGGCCTTCGATCAGCTGCTGTCGTTAATCTGCCGCGAGCTTCACGTCAGACGAGCTTCTTCTAAAGTCAGGGTAGATACACTGAGAGCGGCGGCGTAGCAGAACAACCGACTCCCCATCGATGAAAAACAATGTCGGGCTTCTGGAAAGATTTGTGCGGCAAACTAATTGGATGCAAAACGACTACATTACTGCGAAGCTTTTTCATTCGCTCGGACAAAAAGAGGCAGCAGGCACGTCCGAAGTAAATCCAACACGACTTAGTCCCATCAAAGAGAATCCAAACCCGGCTGAAGTTACTCGAAACGTGACGCAACAGCTTTTCCACTATCTTTTTTTTTTTTTTCTTTCTTTTTTTTGCGCAAGCTAGCATAACTTTTTACAGTGTATAAACCTTTAAGCTCCATGCCAGTGAAGAGACAAATGCATACAAATTTAAATAGAAAGATTCTGGTTAAAACAACATCAAAGTTCTCCTTTCAAAGTGTTAATGACACGTGATTAATATTTGGTGTTTTAAGAAAAGATCCATTGGTTAGAAAACCCCTTTTACAGGTCGGACTGCGAGTAGTAAGTTTGTGATAGAAAGATTTCCCTTTGGCAAAACAGGGGTAAACTGCCACTCCAAGGCCTTCACGAGACAACAGCTACTCTAATGAGAGCCGTGCATTGGCCAGAGTTTGGCAAATCTCATTGACACTGCAGTCTGAGGAGCATTCAGCGCTAAGAGTTTACGCAAATGTTTTTGTCCAAATTGTGCAACATCGGCGCTGCAAATAAAAAAAAAAAAAATGTCTGCATGCTGAGTTTTGGATCACCTACTGACATTCTGTATTCCAGATGCACATCTTGGCGGATCAGAAACGTACGTCTGTTCGCTAAAACCTCAAAGACGTATTTTAGATTTGAAGTGGTCCTCCAGATGCTGTGGATTTGCCAAAACTCGTCCAATCCAGGGCTCGGCTCAGCTCTACTCTCTCACAGGGGTTGAAAGCTGACTTTTGCCAAGTTTTAAAAAGGATTACGTCCAACCCAGACTACTCACTTTACAGATGACATTTAAAATACTACTTATTATATTATACATCAAGTTTAAAAAAAACAAAAACACACACAACGTCAGCAGGAAAATTCTGGCCAATTCAGATGCATATAGTGCCATTCAACAAAACTATGGATGGACTTTGAGGATGCCTACTTAAACAGTAAGATTCGTGAACGTAGAAGAGTTAACAGTCTGAAGTGTAAACCTCTCTTGACGGTCCAGATGTATAAGATTTATATTCTACTCATATTTCGGGGTTTTGAGCCCATTTTTTTTGGAGCCAAAAATACGCAGAAATCATTTCAGGATGAGCTTTGAATCTACGACTGATTACTGAAAGAAGATTCCCGGTCAGTCAGTCTCGGTCTGATAGGTGTCAGTTTGTATCAGTTGAGAACATGTTTACTCGATTCCAGCACTCGATGAGGGTTTTTTAAAAGAAGTTTGGTAGATTGAGTGTTTTCAAAACCCTCAGTCGCCTTTTTCCTGGATGGAAACTCCCGTCCTAACTCACACACAGACTTTTGGTAAAAATTCAAAGCTCAGAAGTCATTTAGAAGAGACAATGCGTGTGTTGTTATGCTTCAAACCAATAAAATGACGACCCCCCGTTATTGCCCCGTATCGTGAAGGGAGATCGGCGGTCGGAGCTTTCTGGTGTCGGGTTCACTTTTGACTCGGAAACCAGCGCTGCACAACTAATGAGCATCGACTGGACGGACAGTCATCACTCCTACGGGGCTCCTAAAGTAGACTGAAGCACTGTACCACCAAAACACCAGTAATAAAGAGCACAGAGCGACGGCTTTATGGACCAGTCATGATAATTACACCAGAGAGAAAGGAAACTCCTTCTGACCTAAAGCCGGAGGCTAGTCGACTAACTGCTTTTCAATAATTCAATGACTGTTGGGTAAAATTCTTTAATTCTTTGATTTCACAATCCGAAAATGGTTCTAAATAAAGTATATCGTCTCATGTAATGGTTATGAACTCCACTTTAACAGAGCCACGGAGTTATCCAGGACTGGTTTTCCAGAGTCCCCAGTGTAACCCACAGAGTGAAGCTGCATCCACACTACCATGTTTTAAATTTTACTGATAAGACCCAACCGAGAAGTGAACTCGGGCTTCTGAGTCATCGTTTTCAAAGGTCTCCGCTTCCGCGCAATCACACCAAAACGCCAAGCGTGAGCGCAGCGGAAGTTATGCGTTTTAAAACCAAAACGTAGAAGTGTGGATGTAGCTTCAGGCTGCATTGACACCAAAATCAGACTAACGCAGGGTCGCGCTGTGGTTTTTCACTTTAACGGCCCGCTAACACCAAGCAACTGCTCGTCCACATTTACGTCTTTTTTGTTCCCCCGTGGCTGGATTGTACAACTCAGGATCGCCGTTGATGTGATCGGCTAGGCGTGACGATGGGGCGCGTTTCTCCGAAAAAGTTGATTCTTTTGATTCCAAAAAGTTGCAGGTCACGTGCGCTACCCGCATTCACGTGAATGGGAGGACTGGCGTTTTCGCCACAGCGCGAAAATAGTCGTTGGTTTGGTGTGAATGCAGCTTTAGAAGGACTCAGCTGAACTCACTTAGAGATACAGGTCCTAGAGGGGCAGTTTCTGTAGGGCCGAATGAGGTGAGGTGAACTGTACCCTTTGAGGAAATACTTCTCTGATGGCTTCTACGTTAAGACTGAAAACTGTCTGCTGAAGGTTGATTTCCAAAAGGTGTGAATCTCATACTTCAGATGATGGTTCGTCAGTCAAGAGCAAACACCTGTCCTTGAATAAAGAAACAACGTAAACCTTCATTGCTTCCTTCAGGTTGAGGCCTTCATAACCCACATGCCTGAAGAGAAGTATTCTTAAGAAGCAGAGTGGCAAAAGAACATCGGATGGCTGGTTTGATTTGGACGCAATTCATAGGCGGTCTTTGTAATGAACCGGGAAAGAATCCAAGAAGGGTTGAAGACTCGTCCGACCGAGTACTTTGGATCATCGGGTCGCTTTTTGACAATGTTTCGGTAACTCTTGGTACTTGGTTTGACGATGTCTGCACTCAAAGAAACTGTCATGTAGTCTTGTGTTTTTGTTCCCTAATATCTGAGCAGTTAATGCTCTGATGTTAAGGAACACAAATCCCTGTTAAATAGCCCCCTAAAGACCAATCTATGCGAAGACTTATACATCGAGGGTCAGGGTGAAGGGATTAGTGGTTGTTTCTTACAAAGCCCTTGAGGATTTTTGATTGGTCCACTGACCAGCCGGGGGGGGGGGGGGGGGGGGGGTGCTTAAGACACACGGGGCCAATGACACAAGCTGTTGGAGTAAACCAACGGGCATCAAAGCCAGGAAAAAATAAAAAAAACACGACGAGAAAACAGACAACCAATGAGGTTTCACAGAGGGCGGAGCCTACGTTTTTATAAAGTCTATTGCGATGTTACGACTGACACGTGATGGGGCAATCTCATAGTTAAAAAAATAAAACACACATAACCTAGATATCTATGCAATGATAATAGTTTCTCTAACAGTTTCAAACGGTAGAGTGGCCGCTGTGTCTTCTCAGACGCGGCCTTATTAAAGGTAAAAGCACACTAACCCCTTCCTTGATTCAAATGAGACCTTAAATCATTTACACCTACTGTATAAAGCGACAGAGAGAGAGAGAGAGAGAGAGAGAGAGAGAGAGAGAGAGAGAGAGAGAGAGAGAGAGAGAGAGAGAGAGGCCCGTTCAGGAGGCGTAACCGAGACATTCAGAAGGAACCTAGCGGAAGCTGTAATGTACCTTCAGCTCGCATATTACATTTCTTAACCTCAGCGATGTTCAAATGGAACGCGCCCTCCCTGCAAAAAGAGTCTTACTCAGCGTTTCTACAGGCTGGGGGGGGGGGAGGGGGAGGGGGGGAGAGCGGGAGTCAGAAAAGACGTCCGATAAGAAAAGCATACTCCAGTCTCAGCAAAACCAGAGGCGTTTTTTTTGTTGTTTTTTTGTTGTTGTTGTTGTTGTTTTTTTCACAGTACTCGACCGTCTTCCCAACAACACACGAGCACAGAAACGCACACACACACACACACACACACACACACACACACACACACACACACACACACACCAGCACGCACACAGTTTGTTGTCGTTAAACAGTTGCGGCGGTTATATCCAGGTTTCTTCTGATTGCGTGTTCAGTATCGTCTGGTCATGCATGGACGTACTGATCTGTCCGCCTCACTCGTGTCTCTTACTGTAGTTGGACGTTGGGAGTAGCGACTGCAGGGGGGGGGGGGGGGGGGGGTGTAGATGAAGCCACACATCCGCTCCTTGTTTTGCTAAAACTCATCTTCTTAATTTCTTTACGGTTGAACCAGAGTTTCATGTATTTAATACGGGGGTTTAAGACAACTTGATTGGTTTGGATTTATAGATCAAGACAAAAAAAAAAGTATTCCTTAGTTTATTCCTTCTTCTGACATTTTCCCATCTCTTCTTCTTCTTCCAGCTAGCTCTCCGGCTCCTGTGATTTTCCTGTTTCGTCGCCGTCCTTCCATGCATCCGTATTTCCTTCCGTTCTGTTTTTCGATGCTTCAATGCATCCTCCATTTCTTCATCTGTACATCCATTCGCCTGTCAATCAATCTACTGCGTAAAGGGAGGGAGTGATAGATCAATGGTTTCCTCCGCGTTGTCTCCTTCAGGTTTTCCCCTTTCCGTGGTCTCCGGGGTCCTCTTAGAAGCCCGTGATGTGGCAGTAGGCCTCCAGCGAGGAGAAGAGGATGTAGAGGAGCCACAGGGTGACGAACAGCATGGTGGTCAGCACCTTCGCCGTCCGCGGCCCCCCCAGCTCTCCGCCGATCTCCGGCCGTCGTCGGTACATCAGCACGGCGACGGCGATGAAGGCGAAGATGGTGAAGAGCGTGACGGAGAAGGCCAGCTTGCCCGGGTCCACCCTGAACTCATCCCCTCTGCTGTTGTGGTAGATGGCGGCGATGGACCACGCCACCTGCCAAGCAGCAGCACAATCAAACTGAATAACGTGTTTTATAAAGAGCAGCACTCACAAAGTTGAGTATCGTCTTAACCGATGCGACTCATCAGCGGTCCAATCAGCTGGACTCACCCCGATGCCCAGGAACACATTGACAGCGTTGGAGCCCGTCACGTTACCGATGGATGCGTCTGCGTACTGGTCCTGGGTAGCAGCGACCTTACTGGCGAAAGTGTCTGGGGGAAAAAAAAAGGAGGTAGACTGATCAAACTTGAGCACATTTTGGAATTTTCATAAAACACAAGATCCTCAACGGATTCTCATCACAAGTGAACGTTTGTTGGGAACAGACGGCAAGAGTCTTAAAGCTGCATTCTCTCTAGTGTCCACCAGGGGGCGACTCCTCTGGTTGTATAGAAGTCTATGAGAAAATGACTCTACTTCTCTCTTGATTTATTCCCTCAGTAAACATAAAAACATTGACTTTATTCTGTCATACCACTATCAGGCAACACTGACATGATGCAACATAAACATCCTCAGGCACCCACTTGTATTCATGTTTGTATTATTTTGTACCGTGTCTCGTATCTTCTTCTGCATGTTTTTTTTGTACCTTGTTTGTTTTGCTGCTCATGCTTCATTCTTTTGCTTTTCACTGCTCTGTGTTCCGTTAAATAGATGGAGGACAATAACGTCCTTTTCTTTACTCATTTACCCACGACAGTGTTGACTAATTAGAAGTAAAGTCGAGGCCTTGGCAGAGTCAGTGTAACAGTGTAAATGAAATGACTGAGTGTTCTGCAGCACGAACATATTTACACTTATTGAGCTCCTGACCTCGACATGCCGTCGTTACATAAGAACGCTCTGGATAAACACCAGTAATTATTAATTATTAATACACAACGATGTGCAAATCCTGTTTCCCACATTTAGTCAGGGAACCTTAAATTAGAAAAGCACAATCTTTAATCCTGTTACATGTTCTGTTTTGCTGGCAGCACAGGCAGAACAGCCTGAATTTGGTCCAAGATCAATAATTTAGGTTGAATTGTGCCGCCTGGAACCCAAACCCCCCCCCCCCCCCCCCGGTTTCATGTTTGCCAGACTACAGCAGCTCCAAAGCGCCGCTCTTCCTCGTGGCACTGAGATGGAACGCTGCAGAACTTGCCAAATCTCAACAATAGGCTCTTTGCGCCGATGGAGCAAAAATAGCCAAATGGTCAGTTAGCGCTCTTATCTCTCACTAATTTCTTTGCCATCCTCTCTTCGTTAGCCCCTCGTGTCCTCTTGCTTTTATCTGCCAGATACAGCGAGAGGCAGGAAAGGGCTTTTCTTGAAGTGGAAGCCAAGCTGGCGACGGAAGAGAGGAAGAGGACGAGGAAGAGGAGGGGAGAGGAAGCAAAGCTAAATCTCCCCATACACCTTAACGCCTCGGGGACAGGTCTGCTGGACTTAAGTGTGTGTGTTGAGGCTTAATATTCATGTGTGTGTGTGTGTGTGTTTCTGTGCATGCATGAACACGTCTGTGTGTGTGTGTTGGTGAACGACGCCACCTGGGTCCAATCTGAAGCCGAGCCTCCACCAGCTGGAGGAGGCCTGAATGTGTCTGTGTGCATCAATTGGTCTAAGAGTGCTGGCGTGCACGACTGAGTGGGTGAGTGTGTGTGTGTGTGTGTGTGTGTGTGTGTGTGTGTGAGAGAAACGGGTTTAACTCTGCAGCTCCTTCTGTGTGAGTGTGTTTCTCCCTCGAGTGTTTCTGCCCTTCTTCCTCTCCCATCCCGTCAATCAACCCGTCTTCTCTCTGTCTCTCTCTCTCTCTTTCTCTCTCTGTCTCTCTCTCGCTCTTTCTCTCTCTCTGTCTCTCTCTCTGTCTCTCTCTCTCTCTCTCTCTCTCTCTCTCTTCAGCTCTCTTTTAACAGTCTGGCAATCTGTCTGCACGTGGACATTACTCTGCCTGATGGTGGCGATAGAGGGCAAGGTCAGGGCTCCTCATAAAACACGAGGGTCCATCCTCTCGGGCTCATGAATATTCACAAGCGATTATAAAGAAACCCGGTTCTTAGTTCTCGTTACACCTGGTCATGGATCAAACCTTGGCCAGCGGAACATGACGACAGACGAGACAAATGAGGCTCTTTTCATACAACTTTTGGAGCTATATCTTAGAAAATGAGTGTGTTGTAAATGCCAATGAAGACATTGATTCAGATTTTGTTATTTTGGCAATCAGACATTTGTTCAATATTCTAATAACTGTTCACTTGTGGCTTCAACCAATGATTATTTGTAGGGAGGCACATATGGGTTTTCTTCCCCCTGTGTCGCTGTGGTTTACCCCGTTGAGCCGGCGGTGCAGTTTCCTCAGTCTAAATGTATTTAGTGAGTTTATGAGGCCGACGTGAAATGATACGCAGGATATGTTAGATAAACTCTGGAGTCATTAACTTATGAGGCTCAGAGGTTTGGCCTCAATCCCAAACCCACAACAAATTTTAGTTTCTTAAAAGCTCCACTCCCACTGTTTTCTTCCTGTATCTCTTTGTGTGTGTGTGTGTGTGTGTGTGTGTGTGTGTGTGTGTGTGTAAGTGTGTGTGTGTGTGTAAGTGTGTGTGTGGGGGAGTTGGCCTGTGATAAACGAGGTTAATCGTCATGAAACCACAGCACAGAATGGGTTTTATAAACAGTAATAACCACAGAACTTGAGGTCTGTTTCTCTGTGTGTGTGTGTGTGTGTGTGTGTGTGTGTGTGTGTGTGTGTGAGCCACGGGAGGTTCAGTTAACAAGGCTGAGAGCCTCAGAAAGGCTGAACCACTTTGTTTCCATTCTGCAGCTCAACACATTGTGTGTCTGTGTGTGTCTTTCCGTGTTATAAGCAGCTGTGTGTGTGTGTGTGTGTGTGCGTACACATTTTGTGTGTAAAAGCAACCATTAGCGAGCATGTTTTTCTGTTTGTGTGTGTGTGTGTGTGTGTGCAAATATTACATTTCCTTTATGTGTGCATACATGTTTCAAAGTGTTTATGTATGAGTGTGTGTAATAGTATGTAATACATCACTTTTTTCCCCCCTTGAGCTCCCTAAATGGGAGGATAGAGACCACCTGAGCCTGACATGACAAATAGCCCTATGCTAATAACACATGGTGCATGTGTGTGTGTGTGTGTGTGTGCGTGTGTGTGTGTGTGTGTGTGCGAAGTGGGCGAAACCTACTTTAAAATTGAATATGTTGCAAGTATATGACTGTGTGTTTGTCGAAGTAATTACAGTTGCCCTGTTGTTAATGTGTCTGCATGTTATACATCAATCATGTGCTCTAGGTCTGTGTGTGTGTGTGTGTGTGTGTGTGTGTGTGTGTGTGTGTAGGTGTGTGTGTGCGCAGAGGCAGGAGACCACGCCAAGGTTAAAACATATTTAGTCGGCCGCTGCAGTGGACAGCCATTCTTCATATTTAGAGGGTGATGCATGCTGCTGTCTGCACACCGTTCCCTCTAACAGACTTCCGCACATAAAGACACGCTGGAGAGAGGCTGGGAGCTAGACCGGGTCAGTCATGGTGAAAAACTGAGATCGAATAAAGTCTTAGTTCATTTCGACATATGTGTTTGTTTAAAGTTACTACAAGGAAGCTCTATTCTGCGTGGATTCTGGCTTTGCGACGTAAAGATCCGCAGCTGCCAGACTCCCTTTAGAAAAACCTCTCGTTCTGCTGCAGCAGGGTCTGACAGTCTGACCCTCTCGGTCCTGGTTCTGGTTCTCGCGTGCCCCCCGCCCCCCCCCCCCCCCTTCCCTGCAGCAGGTCCAGCAATACGTCCTGGGTCACTGGAGTCTGAGCTGAGGGAGTTTCTGGTGAACCTGCGCGCCGTATACCGATTCATCTGATGCGATTCATGAGAATAAAACCCGAAGAACTATATCAGGTCTAGTTTTTGTGTTTTGTTATGTCATAAAATGGGACCGCAATCTGCATTTTATTGTGCAACCCTGTTATATAACGACAGTAAAAGAACTTTGTATGCTCGTAATGTAGTGATCTTTTTCTTGTTTAATAATGGAGGTCATGTCGAGTATTAAACAGAGAGGTTAAAAGCTCCTTGTAGTAACTTTGATTCATTTTCTCGTTAATTCAAATGCTCTATTCCTCTCTTGTTCCTTTGTAAACGTAGAAGCTCCTCCTTCTTGTGCTCATTAAAGACCAAGGCCCACTTTTACATAAATGTAAATAACCATAATGACACATCAGCCCCAAATATTTAAATTTATCGAACATTTTTTCACGCGCTCAATCGTCTTCCTACGCGTATTTCTCATTTTCAAGGAAAATGTGCCACCTCCGCTGCTTTTCCTGCCGTCGATTTGTTTTTTCCGTGATTGCAGTTTAAATGAGCTTTAACTTTAATGAGGCTTTAACAACAAAAACACAGCCATCGCTGCAGGAACACAGCAGCTTCATTTATTCTGCAGTATCTACGCTGAAGACAAGACATGGGAGCAATGAGGTGCCCAGTAAATGAACACGGAAGCAAAGGAATGGAAAATGTCGAGGTTTAACTCTGCGAATAGGCGAGCACACGTCTGTTCCTGACGAAGAAGACCTCGGGGTGTTTATGCTCGCGATGGTTTTTCTGAGGCTAAATACCAAACGTGGGGAGAGAAAAGGCCTTTTGATTAAAGTCCAGTGGCAGAATATTTAACGGTGGATCGATACGAGAGCGAGGGAGAGAACACAGAAACACACTCTCACCTGGTACAGAGGTTCCCAACGCGACGAACACGACCGCCGTGACGGAGTCCTTCAGGCCCACCGTGCAGCCGAAGTGAGAGGCCAGGTCGCCTGTGACGACACGAGGGGGGAAAAACGTTATCGTCGCGCTTCTGTTAAAACCTCGGATGCCGGTCCAACAACAGCTAGCCGGAGATCGACGTCTAACACTGAAGATCACAAAGAGTCTCGTGATCGTAGAAGCTGGAACGACTCAAGAGTCAGATCGAAAGAAAGATCATTTTAAAGGCAGACGCCACGGGTGAAAAACATTGTTTTCATGCACTGGTCAATTTAGATTTTAGTCTATATTTCTTCCATAATATATCTTGTTTCAGACGAGTGGAAAGAAAACATTTATTTTATTTCTTTGTCTGTTTACGTCTGTAGATTTCTCTTAAATTCACCAAAAGTTACCATTACATAATGCCTCATTTGCATATTTAAACATCACAATCATCTCAATGTGAGTAATGAGCTGGTGAAGATTCATGGTGATCTCTATTCTTGTCTTTATGTATAACCACTGTAATGTCTATTAGTTCTCTATTAGATCTATTCCCCTCTAGTGTCTCCCCTTAAATACCAAACGTCCTTTAAATAACGCCTCATGGCTTCCTCGCTTCGATGCTTCGTGTCAGAATGTCAACGCTCAGCTGTCGTCGTACCGATGACGGCGGTGAGCAGTCCGATCATGCAGATGGAGACCACGAAGCAGGCCCAGCCGTTCCAGTAGTCCGTGGGCGGGACGAAGGCGAACAGAACCTTCCAGAAGACGGTGAGGAAGTGCATGACGTAGTCGAAACACGACGGCAGCTTCTCCTCACCGCACTCGTCGTCGTCGTCGTCCTCGCCTGGAGGAGAGGAGAGGAGAAAGATGTCAGCGTTTAAAAACATAATCTATACATAATAATCGATGATTCAGTTCCTGTTTCGGGTCACGCTCTTTGCAGGGACATTTGATTTGATAACTTAGGTATAATAAATGATCTAATGGAAACATTAAATGTCATTTTGCGTTTGTTTTCTAACATAGAAGAATGTCAAACAAGGTGCTTTATTTGGGCAATTTTGCAGCCGAGATAAAAATCCTGTATGCTAGCTAGCAACGCCCATATTACGGGTTCATATTAATATTATATTATAGTAATATTACCATCGGTTGTTCATGTTCATTTGTGACCAATAACCTCAAGCTAACATTGATGAAAGTTTAAATTCACACTCAGCTAAAAAAATACGAAAATAAGAAAAATACTAAAACGTCAAAATCCGTTTCAAACTCCTGCCGAGGGGAAACGATCCGGATTCTTACTGAGCATGTGCAGAGACAGAATCTTACTGAGCATGTGCAGAACACGTGTCATCACTCCAGCTCCTTTCTTACTGGAGGAATTTAAGATGTGTCACATTTTGACCCCGGTCTCCTCAAATAAAATCTGATATCATATATATATATGCTGTTATATGATAATATATTATATATGATGTTATATGATAATAGATTATATATTATTATTATTATTATTATTATGTTATCTGTCCATGACACCTGAGCTGAAGGAGGATTCCGTCTCTTTAACTCCAACAGACAGAAACATCATGAACGCAAATCTAAAGAGACAGACATTTAAAATCCAGACATCACTTCCACTGACCGGCAGGTGTGTGTGTGTGTGTGTGTGTGTGTGTGTGTGAGACTAACAGCATGTGGTTGGCTGTCGTCCATATCCTGAGGCAATGATTAGACTTTGATAATGACATCACACACACACAGACACACACAGACACACAGACACACACACACACACACACACACACACACACACACACACACACACACACACACACATCGTTAGCAGTCGATACACTCCTCTGTGTGTAGCCGTTGTTCTGCTTCATTTCTAAACGAGTCAAATGAACAAAGGAGACGACCTGAAACATGCTGACTGGGTAAAGAGAGAGCTGTGATCTCTTATCGATCATCCACTGACTATTGACTTTCTAACAGCTGGTGACGCATTCAAATGCAAACTAAACCAAAGAAGAAGAAAACCCTAAACTGAGCTGACGTTGTCCATCACAGTTTTGAGAAATGCCTGATTTTGTGTTTTGAGTGTTTGTGGAGGGGAAAAAAAATCCACTTTCTTTGTTTCTAATGTAAACATTCCCCATTATGTAGATATTACTTCAAGTCATTCACTGATTGGATTAAAGTCTTGTAAAAAAAATGTATTCTTTTGGAAATTTTGGAAAGGAAAACTGTGGAAACCAGAAGCTCAGACAGAAACAAACTCTCTCTGTCTCTCTCTCTCTCTCTCTCTCTCTCTCTCTCTCTCTCTCTCTCTCTCTCTCTCTCTCTCTCTCTCTCTCAGATGCACACTTCAGTTTCAGTGACGGATAAATTACCTTCTTTTGAAACGTGTCTTTCGGGATTGAATGCATGAATGCACCAGCTTTGGCTAAATCTGTCACAACAGATGATAAAAAAGAAAAAAATCAGAAAGAAACTGTGCTTCGCTCGTCTTAAAACCACGACGATTTTAAAAAAAACGACAGTTTTCCACAAATGCAGCAACGTCGAGCGCTGACCTTCTGTTGGAAGTATGAAGTTACAAGACGCGGTCAACGAGCCACATCCAGGCTGTGTGTGTTGCGCAATTAGTGTGAATGAGGCGGGTTAAACAAAGATTAGTGGACTTTAATCGGGCCGGCAGTTTCCTTCAGGGGTCACGCACCTTTTTTCTAATGTAATTAAAAATAGATGCTTCCTTCTCAGGGTGAGCAAATCAAATCACCAACTATAAATGAACAGTAGGAGGTCAATGCAGAGAGCAATGGTCACACACACACACACACACACACACACACACACACACACACACACACACACACGGTGATGAATTATAAAACAAGTCTCTCCACTTTTTTTACTTTCAGCACTTCTCCTTCCCTCCCACACAGTCTGTAATGGATGAATGGAGCCATTTCCAACCGGCTCTCTCATACTCATCTCTGCTAATAATGATATGTGCTCTTTTATAACGGCCTCGGCCTCTCTTTCTTTTTTCATTTTCTATCGTGTGGGCGCTAATTACGTGGGTGGGGGAAGTCTCAATGTAAGGTGGCCACATTGAATAGTTACATTGAAATGAAAACAAAAAAAAAGGTTTCAAAGAAGTCTAATTTAAGTGTAAAATAAACCTGTTTCCACTGCTTAATATTTCACTTGTGTGGTACTGGATCAGCGCACGCGTCTGTGCAGCTTTCTCAAGAACCGCTCATGAAAACGACTTCACACTCGACACTGAACTTCCTCGTGTCATCAGCAACAAACATTCCGAGTCTGAAGTCAATCGGATGAACAGCTGTTGAGAAAATGACTAACAAACCGTAGCTCTCAGCTCTCTTTCTTCATGTTAGCACCGTTAGCACCGTTAGCACCGTTAGCTACGTCGACATGTTGAGAGGCGACCGGAATGCTCCCAATCCGGGATCTGCGGAGAGCGGGCTTTACCCAGAATGCCGTACTCAATGCCACACTTCCTTGGGAACCTCAGCAAGAACACGCGGCGAGCGTGAAGTCAAGAACGTCGAAGGACAGACAGACGGACGCACAGAGACTCCATCCATTTAAGTTAGAGTTCCCAAGCTGTAACTGCCTCACCCATTACGTTCGATGAGGAACAGAACCGGTGCACGGATTATGGATTATGGTTGCTGGTTGTACGAAAACAGAGTTTGTTGTGTCGCGTATGAAACCAAAAGCAACGCTGACTTATGCGTCACATAACTTCTGATCTTAAGTAATGCTAATTCTGTAGTTATTCTAACACTGAAGAAACCAAAAACAAAACCTAACCAGGTGGTTTTGTTTCCTACACAGGTTGTCGTGTTGCTGGACGGAATAAATAAGGATACGTTGCTGTGGTTGGGCAACAAAAAGCTCCATTTTACAAACTTTATTTCACTTTACACTATTTATATATGCACCCCCCCCTTCCCTTCCTCTCTATCAGCCTTCATTTCTTCATTCTACTGATAAAGTGGTTCTGCAAAAGTAATCCCTCTTTCTTCTTCTTCTTCTTCTTCTTCTTCTCTCTCTCCGTCTTACACATTCCTTCCGTCCTCGGTCACACTTTGCTGATACAGCCTTTATATAATTGAGTATTCTCTGTCACTTCCTTGCTTCATCCCTTTAAATCTCCCTCATCCCTCCAACACCTATTATCAGTCCCTAAATGCCGGAGACAGACTCCACGGAGCAGTCGTCTCTGCTTTTCATTTGGGCCTCAGGAGGACAAAGGAGCGTCCTCAGCCACAGAGGACTCCACAATATAATATCGGTTAGCGTCTCGTGCTAATCTGGCAGCTGCTCACTGAGGCTTTTCTATTGAGAGGAACTAGCATGCTACTGTACTCGACATCAAGACGTATCTAATCTGACACACACACACACACACACACACACACACTCAATACTCTCTCTCTCGCACTGCAGAGGTGTCGGTGTGTGTGTGTGTGTGTGTGTGTGTTATCTCTTACTGCTTACTGAGCGTGCCCACAAGCTGTGTTTTCATAGGTCAGAGCAGATGTGGGACTGCAGCTCATCTCTTCATGCTGCGAGCCAAGTGAGGTGTGTGTGTCCTCACACACACACACACACACACACACACACACACACACACACACACACACACACACTTTGAAACTGATGTGGACAAATGAGCTCCTGTGCAGAAAACTCGCTCCAAAACAAGCCTTCAATCACTTTCCATTACAGAAGAAGAGAGACTGTGGATAAAAACATGTCAGTCTTCATAGGGCTAACACACACACACACACACACACACACACACTTACACACACACACACACACACACACACACACACACACACACACACACACACACACACACACACTTACACACACACACACTCTAAAGCAGGACAGTATCCGTGCACAGAGGGACGTTTGGCACGTACAAAGACAAAAAAAAGATGCACAGACTCAAACGGAGGCAAGAACATCACACACCCAGTGCATGGTGGGAAATATCACAGGCAGAAGACAGCCTGTCATTCATCCATGCATCTTCAGACAGTTTGTGCCTCTCGTTAGTGTTGTTTGTTTTTAAGTTACAGTCACAGAAATGAAGCCATTTACTTTATATGGCACTTTCTGGTGTTATTTGTTCTTTGTAATGTGTTTTTTTGTTGGTCTGTTGTGCACTGTGGACTGCGTCTATTGTTGTCTGTATGACTTTTTGGTGGCAAATGAGTTTCCCCTCTGGGGATTAATAAAGTTTCGAGAAAGGACTCGTGCCCTTGAGCAAGGAACTGAACCTCAGACCGTGACGCAGCCCCCTCACTTGACATCTCTCCACAAGTCCTGACGTCTGCATGTGTGTAAGACAACAACAACAGGGGTCAAAGAGGGATTAATAACGTTTTATCTCTCTGTGCCAGACAGTCAGCGAAGGAGGCAAACAGTCTTTTGACAAGCCAATCAGTCAGTTTGTCACCGAATCAATTAAATCATCAGCCACTGAGTCGTCCCTTCATTGTCATTCACCGTCTGCATGATGCAAATTACAGTTAAAGCACAGCCGGGACAGACGGGCGGCGACGTGAACTGTCACTCTGCAGAACGAGAAACAATCATGGCCGAAAAGAGGTCGTTGGTCTGCTGAATATTAAAGACACAAAACTAAAACTTTCTTCTTCTTCTTCTTCTTCTTCTTCTTCTTCTTCTTCTTCTTATTCTTCTTATTCTTCTTATTCTTCTTATTCTTCTTATTCTTCTTCATGTTATGCCAGAAGTCAAGGCTCTCCGTTTACCAGCCCATCCACGTTCAGACTCTAAACGACGGTCCTGAGCTTTGGGTAGAGACCGAAAGAAGGAGATCGCGGATACAAGCGGCTGAAATGAGCTTCCTCCGTCGGGTCGGCGGGGGCCCAGCGCCTTAGAGACGGGGTGAGGAGCTCCGTCGTGGTGAAAGGGAACCAGCTGAGGTTGTTTATTGGGCGCGTCCAACTGGTAGGAGGCCTAGAGGTTGACCCAGATCAACCTGGAGGGATCACACATCTCGTCTAGGTCTTTGAACGCCTCGCGGTTCCACGGGAAGAGACGGTTGCTGGGGAGAAGGTCGACTGTAATACCCCTCGACACCGCCCCCGCCCCCCCCCCCGGGCGAGAGGACGATAACAGACGGATGGACGTATTACCTGCGTACTCTCGTCCCTCCGGCGTGGACACACAGAGATAAAGTATGTAACAGCGTCTCACGGAGGAGCAGGTGATGAACAACGCGCTGTGGACTCAGTAATTAGAGGGCAGTGGAGTGTGGAGCGGTTGCACATAAATCTTTTTCTCCTTCGCTCACTTCGCTCTCTGTCCTAACAATCCTTCTCTCCACCGTCATTTCATTCTCATTGATTTTTTTTTCTTTTCTTTTCTCCATCTTGTCCCTTTCGGTTGGTGGCATGTGCTCTTAGTCAGACAACAACGTGTTCTTTAAACAAGATCATGTTGTGACGTTTTGTTTCATTTACCGGTCAGGAGGAGTATATCAATCACACAAGTCCTCACCTTTATTACAGAGTGACAAGGAAAAGTTTTCACGTTCAGCTTCCTTCGTAAAAACGTGATTGTAAAGATTTGTTGTCAAGTCAAGTCATGAAAGGCAGCAAACCATGAGCAAGCACCCATAAAACTATGGGTCTGATGTCGTATTATGTGTTTTTATGTCTTAAAAGTCTAACCGGGGACGAGGTCCGCAAAGAAGCTACGGCTAGAAGTCCGACATGCATTGCACCTGTTGCGCTTCCTTTAAATGTGACAATACCTCTATGTATTGTTCCTGTCAAATAAATCAATAAATAAAATGAATCATGCATTTTCTTACGACAACACGGGCGTTCAGTGCAAGACCGTTCAATGTTTAGGCAAGCAAAACTACTTAGGTTAGGTTCAGGGAAAGATTGTGGTTTGGGGTTAAAGTAACCATGGAGGTGGAGTTAATTAAGTACGGAGGTTACGTGACAATCACGATTATGTGGAATACATATGTGATTACATGGGAAAAGAAGTTCAGAGAGAGTCCCAACGACAGGCTTTCAAGACTGAGGGGAGATATCACATTTGGACTGATCGTTTTTGGTTGAAATCTGATTGTCATTTTCTCAAAGTCCGTGGCTGAGTTTCAGTCCCAGTACGTCTCTGACATGGGAGACATATACCACTTTATACGACTTTTCATAGGTGTAACTATGAGCAGTGTATGAAAACAGTTCTGGACCTCAGAAGGACAGATATACTGTGTAGTCTGATCCAGGCACCAGATGTCATGTGACCTCCATCTTCACCATGGACCCACTTGATTAGCCAACTCTAACTAGCTTAAGCGAAACTTTAAAAAGCTTCTTTTAGTCGCACAGAACAACGACTGTTATCTCCGCCGTGTCTCATCTTCCCTTCAGGAAGAGATCGCTTCCTGTCCAGTGTGGGCTGGAGGAACAACCTGCATCCTTTAAGGTACCAGGAAACACGGAATATAGTGACAAAAAAATAAATAAAAAGGTCACGCCCCTAAAGGACGACAACGTAAATGTCAACAAAATGCATTAAAGGACTCAAAAGTACCAAGCTGCTGACCGAACTGTACCGACAACACACGTAATCGCTCCCTGTCTCCCTGGGTTAGCTTATCGGGGAGGAAAGTCTCCATTAGTAACCAACACAAAAAGAAGGGAACAAGGTAAAACAGGTCAGGGAACACACACACACACACACACACACACACACACACATACACACACACACACACACACACACACACAGCAGCACGGTGACATTTCAGACTGCTTTAATGTCTAACCGCAGGTTTCTTGCTCGGAGATGAATGTCGCGGTCTCTGCAGCTTGCATATGTGCCGTGTTAAGTGCCAGATTGTTGTTTTGATGTGATGACCTGGAGGTTAAGTCTTGGCACATTTTAAATGTCTTTCCATGGCTGCCATTTATAGCAGAAAAGCTGTTCCAAATCTGCAATCTTCCCCTAATTGAGGTGATAAACTGATAAGCAGCAGATTCTTCTTTTTTTTTTTTCTTCTGCTGCCATATATGAGACCAAAATGATTTCTGGGAGGGCTTCCACACATCAAGATCTTAATCTGACGCTTCAGAAGGGGAAAGTGGGAAATTGTAAATGTCTTAGGTAGAAGAAGGAGTATATATATGAGTCTACTTTAAAGTGATTTTAATCTTTATTTGAATCTAATACGTTTGAGAGGAGATAAGAGAGAGTTAGGCCGGATGATGGAGGGAGGGAGGGAGGGAGGGAGGGAGGGAGAGATGAGATCAGACAAAGCCAGCTTATCAGTGAGGTTTAAATCCAGCAGCGTATCAGTGGCAGCCGCTCCGGACTTGTTCAAGCTCTTGAACCAGCGGTGTGTGTTTAAGCCGCCAAGTTACAGCATGTCTCCATTTTGGGGTTTTTGTGGAAGTGTGTGTGTGTGTGTGTGTGTGTGTGTGTGTGTGTGTGTTCAGCAGTTAAAAAGTGTGTGTCAAGTCCACACGTTGTGTCCACAAAGAAAACCTTGATCAGATGTCTCAGTTTGTAGAGGTATTAATTGTCCTTCATCATATTTTCATCCGTCCATCAACCCTCTATCTGTCCACCAACCGGCCATTCATTGCCTCTATCCGTCCATCATTCATCCATGCGTCCTTCAACCGTTCATCAACGGTCCATCCACCGTCCATTTGTCCATCCGTCATCCATCCGTCCATCATCCACCGTCCATCCGTCCGTCCCTCCGTCCGTCCGTCCATCCAGCAGGTTGAAAGCCCAGAAGCGGTGACCCTGGCCTGGCCTTCCCTCACAGCCCGGGCCCCCTCTTCCCCCTCTTTTCCCGCTCCGTGCCTCCATCGCGGCCTCAACACATTTGTATTCCACAGGAGAAGTAATTAATCTCTGACCTTCCTCCTTTGTTTGGAAATTAATTGGGGGATGGGCGGGATCAATGGAAAGAGAGTGCAGTGAATGGGGGCAAAGGGAAACAAGAGTGTGACAGGGTTGGGACTGTAGAGAAGGATAAACCCACCAGAAGACATTTAACGCACCTTCATCTTTGCCAATTAAAGGTGACATAAGTCGGGGCGCGTCACAATCCTAATGAAGCTAAACGCAACCGGACACACTTCAATATGAGCGTCACACAGTATCAAACACTGATGGTAGCTTGTTTAAACTGCGTTTGATTAAAAAAACAGAAAAAGAAACACAGAGCATTTATCTTGTGTTTCCAGGCGTTGCAATTTAAACCAGAGTTTATCTGGTGGCACACAAGTTGCCGTTGTTTAAACTTTATCAAATTAACGGAGCCAAAAGAGGAAACCCTCCAAGGTTCAAATAAGCACTTTCAAACATGCTGGGTGTGAATGAGTCTTGTGCGAGCGCTAATGATCACAAATGTAATTGATTTCAGATTGATCCCAGCTTCCGAACCTCTCTGCGTGTTGTCTTAGTTGCCGAGTCCCAATTACGTGCTGCATCTTCACACTGCGTTCTATAATTTTCATAAAATACAATAACTGGCTTTATGGCTCTCTCGGCATGCACCTGATCTGTTAAAAATGATCGCATTGTGTTTTCTCTCCTCTCTGCTCTCGTTCCTGTTCTCAGTAAACAAAGAGAGCAGAGCACCGTGCTAGAAATGGGTTTCCACCCTAATCAGTCGTTTCCCAGCCGGACGTCCAATCGGCTGCCAGTTTGATCGCTAAGCATCCAATCAGCTCTTGATCTCGACCACTTTGAACTCCCCCAACACGCTCCGCTGCAGGTTTCAAGGCCCTGAAAAACCAATCACTCTCCAGTCTGATGTGG
>NW_027176750.1:196996-201373 GCF_023349555.1 Cebidichthys violaceus
AGCGTCATGTGTTAAAAGCTGCATTCTCTCTAGTGTCCACCAGGGGGCGACTCCTCTGGTTGTATAGAAGTCTAGTCTAAAATGACTCTACTTCTCTCTTGATTTATTCCCTCAGTAAACATTGTAAACATGAGTTTATGGTCTCAATCTCTAGTTTCAAGTCTTCTTCAATACAGCATGATGTTCATTTAGTACATTATGCTCCATTTAGAGTCAGACAGACCATAAACCAGGGGATGCTTTAGGGGCGGGGCTACACAGTGATTGACAGGTTGCTACCAGAGACGTACAGTATACAGCGTCTCTACGTCACTCCTCCTCAGTCCAAATATGGTCACTTCCTGTTCACTGGTTGCTAAAAAAAAACAAGATGCGACGGCCAAAATGCCGAACTCAAGGCTTCTAAATCGGCAGTCCACAAACCAAAGACACACACACACACACACACACACACACACACACACACACACACACACACACACACACACACACACACACACACACACACACACACACACACACCTCCACTGGCCTTACCTGCGCTCACAGTGATGGCTTCTATGAACTGGTCTCTCCAGCTGTTGGTTCCTACCAGCAGAGCCAGGTTGGTCTTCTTTATCAGCTTGTCCACCGTGTTCTGCCGAAGGACAGAGGAATGATAATGACGGTTAGAGGGGAGACACCAGCCTGTTCACCACATCATCTCAGCAGCACTCTGACAGGACAGTTCACTCTGCTGCAGCTTGTTCCCACTCTTCGTTGAAGCTCTATGATGTGCACGCAATAATGGTCAGAGTAGTCGGTATATTCAGACACTCTGGCATCTCCGCTGTAAATGTAAATAAAGTTCTGCGGGTTTGAACAATGTTCGGCTGCAGCATGAGTGGTTGTGAGGGGATGAGGTTTAGGAGTGAACCATTTCACTTTACACACGTCTTTAAATGTGCAAACACACGTTTGCCTCTCTGCTGTAGATTCATTTGCTTCTGCACACTTTCCTTCTCTCCTTACATAATCCCTCTGTCCTTCCTTTGTTTTCTTCCTGGTCTCCTTCATTCCGAGTCTTTCTATTTCTTTGTTGTTTTCTTCAGAAGGAAGAAACTGAGACACACACACACACACACACACACACACACACACACACACACACCACACACACACACACACACACACACACACACACACACACACACCCACATCACACACTAATTAACGAAGCAGTGGGGATTGCTTATTCCTTTTCTCTTCACTTCAGAGGGAAACTGGGATCTTAATTGTGTTGAATGGAGCTTAGGGGTGTCGAGAGTGCGCCGCTGCTGAGAACACACACACACACACACACACACACACACACACACACACACACACACACACACACAGCTTGACTTCGCTTATTGTATGTGAAGTGATTATTTAACCATAATCTAGTGCTCCTTTTTTGTAATTCTGTTTTTCTTACTCTGTGTAACGCTGATGTTTCTTTAGACTGCTGTGAGACACCCGTGAGCTGATGCACGTGTCTCTGCAGACGTGGACACACACATGAAACTCTCGGGGCGTTTTTTGCGGCTCAGAGGGAGAGCGGGTCGTCCTCTAGCTGGGAAGATCCCCAGTTACAAGTGCTCCGAGGGGGGGGGGGAGAGGCTGAACTCCAAATTGCTCCCGAAGGCTTCGCCATCGGTGACAGTGTGTGAATGTTTGCATCCCGATGATTGGCACCCTGTGTGTGTATGAATATGTGTGTGAAGGACCAGGATGTGGTGCCGTAGACCCCAGTGATGACCCAGCTGAGGGCAACAGCGGAGCACTGACCCATAATTCATTGCTGTATGATAAATCTCTCTCTTTCTCGCACGTATTATCTACACTTTTAAGTATTTTCTCTCTGAACAAATGTTTTTTTTTTAAGCATCTTGATGATGAAGAAACATGTTTGTCACTAAAACAGAACTATAATTTGGACAATGCTCATGAGTTTTCTATGGACCCTTTCGCAGTTTGTAGATATGATGACGAATGTAAGCGAACGCAGAAATACAGCAATAGATTGCTAGTTAGTGGGTTAGTGGGTAGAATGTCCACAGATAAACATGTCTTTGTTAGAGAAAGCCAGCGTGTAACGTTTCACCAGAGAAACATTCACGAGATGATCAACAGAACGTCAAACAGCAGGACACAGACTCAGAGGTTTCACTTTTAAAATGGCCGTCACGAACAGTCCGGTGGTCGCCAACACGTGTAACAGCTCGCAGCCAAAGATGACGAGCAACAGGTGTTCCAGTTTAACCGGCGACCGTGTTAACTGGTGACTCGTAGTGACGGCAGCTGTCGTGAAAACACCAACAGAACATGTCGGCGTCCTCGTTAAAGCCTTCCATCGGTTTTAAATACAGACTCATCTGTGTTAGTTACCGACCTCAAAACATTCACGTTTGTTACTACGAGCAACCACGGACGCACTCGTCACCAGTGAACACGGTCACTGGTTAAACTGAAACACCTGTTGGTCGTGATTCTGTCTGTTCTGTAGAGTTTGAGTTGATTCTGACAACCGCACACGAAACGACCAGACATTTAGATGCTGGTAGAAGTTTTTAGTCAAAGTTTAAAGCTTAATAACTCTGCTAATGACGTCTGCTGTCTGTTTGTCTGATTTACGTCTGTTATTGATACTTTTCATTTATCGTGTGGTTTTAATTTATTTGTGTGAAATGAACTTTAAAAGGAAACTTTTAACTTTCGAGTAAACTCTTCATTAATGCAGCTTTTCCTTCCCCCCCCCCCCCCCCCCCCCTTGAATCTGTTATGTCAGACACTCTCACACTGTTGTGCTCATCTACCTGAGTGCTTCAGGTAACTATAGTCTCTGCTACCAGGCATAGACACACAGTTTAATGCAGAAAAGTGCTCGACAAAGTATAGCGTGCTGTCAAGTGGGGAGCTATGACTGGGTGTTATTAACCGTCTAGAGTCTAGTGTGTAGGTGGAGCGGCAGCAGAGATCATGCATTAGTGTACACACACACACACACACACACACACAACATGGATGGTAATTACATCCACGCTTGTCTTAAGAGTCTGCGTGGGAGACGGAGAACAAGGACAGGACGCGCACACAATCATTTCCTGCGTTGAAGCGGTTTGTGAGTGTATTTATGAGACGGAGGAGATTCTGTGGGGAGTTTTTAGATCCATCAGCAGCACAACGTGTGACCACTGTAATAGTCAGTTGATGTGCGCTGCATCTCTTGACACCGGTTACCTCTCATTGGTCCACGTTGTGTGTTATTGTCCTGATTACGTTTCAAAACAGAAACGATGCATCGTGACAATAAACTAATGCCGCGTTCAAGACAACTCGAAACAAGAACGTTTCCGACCTTCTAGAACAAGTCAAATGGCGAAGTCAGAGTTCCTACTTGTGAACTAAATCCATCTGCCTCATCTTCATGACGGTTGATGCTAGAATGGATGGTCCCAATGGTCGGGAGGAAGACGTTCTGCTGGCAGTAAGCGATTTGTTAATTATTAAAAGGTTTTTTATCACCTGTGACTGGCAAAAGACTCTTTATGTTTTAATACCCTCCACAGTTTAAAGAGTATCATAGATCCAAGACCGATTACACGTCCGTCTTCTACTTCAGCACCGCGGACGGCGCCATGGATCCATCGACACACAGCAGCAGAGTCAGTGGCCGTTCAAAGGCCGCGTTTTTTTTTGTTCGTTGCCGCATTCGAAATCCATTGTAGACGAGCGAAAGACGCGCTCAAAAAGCGATAGCGACGCCGCGGCCGCTGCGTAAGCGTTCCCGAGGGCCTCATCTCTCGGGGCTGCGGCGGCTGCGTCCGGAGATGAAAAACTGTTGGGAACGCTGCGGCGCATTTAACGTGACGAGCAACAACCAATCACAGCTGGCAGATCTATCTTTTCTTTTCTTCCGTAAATAACACGGTAGATGCTAATCATTTTTAGCTCAGGACGACCTGGAGTCTCACTTTCTGTCCCACTGAACGTCTTACCTGCTTCACATCACAGGTTGAAAAGTCAGCCTTTAGTCTACTGATGCTTCAGAGTCGTGGTGGAGCTCAGTCAGATAGAGGATCGATGAGTCCTCTCCGCTGCTGGAGGATGCATGACAGGAAGCCTACTGGTCAGGGGTTAGGAGTCATCGTCCCTCCTCTCTAGCATCAGTTCGTCACAGTCAGCCGTGTTTTTTTTTTGTTTAAGTTTTCAGTTTTCATAAACGCTGAGAGGAACGCAGCACGAGTGAAACTGGTCATATTTCAGAGCTCGTCTGATTTTTGGTGGCAGTTAAAAGAAAAACTGGAGCCGGTGAACCTAATATGTCCGAATACGACTAATAATACGACTAAT
>NW_027176750.1:201473-213973 GCF_023349555.1 Cebidichthys violaceus
CCCCAAATATCTGCCACTGTGTTACATAACTGTCTCTAACCCCTTCTCCTTCTTTCTTAATCTTTATTTTGCTTTTCATCTACCTTCTGTCATCTCGTCCTCTTTGTCCCCCGCGTCTCTGCTTCTCTCTCCTGATTTAGTTTCTATTCAAATGAGCTTCAGCGACCCGCCAGGGAAATCTGACAAAGAGCATTTCACTCAATTTATTCCTTTTACTCAGCAACCACCAAAAACAGGATCGTTATTCAGTTTTCTAGTCCATTCCTCCTCAATAAGCACCGCGTCTATTTGGTTAGACATTCCTATTTACTGGTCCTCATCGCTAAATCATCAGTTTACCTCCCTTGTTTACGTTTCTCCCGTCTGAATATTCTGAAATAAAAACAAGTCAGTTGTGATGGAATCTTGGTTCAGACAGGCTCCTTTCTTCCTGACGGAGGCTTGTTTTTGCTAACAGGAACATTTAGAAACGTAGAGTTGTATGAATTTATTATTTTTTTTAGGATATCCGGCCCCTTGAGTCAAGCCTTATTAATTAGTAGAGGTAACAATGTTCAGAGTTAACGTTAATTAGTGAGAACGTACAATGGACAACATTTTGGACGTGAAGTTAAAGGAACTTTAAACTGGTTTTGAAACCTCCATCAGTAAACGAGCCCATCAGCGAGAACATTGTTTATTTCTATAGAGCTCTTCTTAACACTCGCCAGCAGAGACCGCTCCACCGTGGACAGACCCAGACCCTGCTGCAGTAGACTGAGAGGTTTTCTAAAGGAACCACTACCACTTTAGTCCACAGGGACCGCCAGAATCAACACTCAATGAAAGTTCTTCAAAGTAGCTTTAAGTTTTCTGACTCAAAGCTTGATGCCACGAAGTTCCACGTTTCCTTAACTTTTCACATTTTTACAGCACGTTGCTCCTTTTGCAGTTGAACACATGAAATGTACTGAAACATTTTTTTATTAATTATTCAGTTTCGTTATTCTGTTTTTACTCAGGAAGTGTGGCTGGATGAAACACGGGTCAATATGTGCTGACAAGAGTGAGTGAGTGTGTATGTGTGTGTGTGTGTGTGTGTGGGGGGGGGGGGGGGGTTCACACCTTGTCAGGCTTTGATAGAGTCCCTAGTTCCACAGAAGTGATGCTAGACGACAGGGAGAGGAGGGAGAGGAGGACGAAGGACTGAAGGAGAGGTGGAGGAAAAGGGGTAAAGAGGAAGAGAAGGAGGAACGTCGACAGAGACGAGAGGATTTTTACACCCTGTCGTGTTTGATGGATTCAGGTTCCATCAAAGAGGCAGAAGATGAGGAGAGAGAACGAGAGGGAGGGGAGGTTTCTCTACACACTATAAAGACAAAAAGGAGGAGCAGAGGGGGGAAACTTGTGCACCATGTCAAGGAGGAGACGAGCAGATGGATGGAGAAAGAAGACGGGAGGAGACGCAGACTTTGACGGGATTAAACAGAACAGCAGGGGACAAAGAGGAGGAGGAGGAGGAGGAGGAAGAAGGAGCTGTCACACTTTTTGGAGAGTCCCATTGGAGGAGACAGAATAGGAGCAGGAGGAGAAAAAGACAAGTGGAAGTTTTAACTTGTCTTGCGGGTCCACAGGGGAGGAGAGGAGGAAAGGAATGAGGAAGAAGTGGTGAGGATGTAGGTGAGAGGGATGATGGGGATTAAGGAGGAAGAAGAGGAAGAGGAGAAGAGAGGAGAGGATGTGGGGAAGAAGTAGACAACGATAAAAGGTAAAAGAGGAGGACGGCGAAGAAGAGGAAGTAGATGAGGATGAGGAAGAGGAGAGAGTTGAGAAACATGAGAAGGAGGATGAAGAGGAGGTGCGTTTACAGAAGATGGACGAGCAGAAAGAAGAGGGGAGGATGATGAAGAGGAAGAAGAACTGCCACGAACCGATCGAGTTGATTCATCGACTATATTTACTCTTAAATTACTATAATGATAAATTATACTGATAGAATAAACAAAACAACCATCTCCAATCATCATTCATTGCTAGTGTAAATGTTTATCACTGTAATAAAGAGGCCGGCGTAACGAAGCTGCATAAACAGCTCATTAAAATACATAATGCGGCTAACGGTGTTTACTATTGTTTCACATCACAACAGAAGCTTCTGTACGTTACAGGAAATGTAAAGAATATTCTGATGATTGAACTAAACATAGAGACACACTGATGATCATGTCCCCTAAGAATTGATGTTGTTTTGGCTTCATTAAGAAACGCTGTAAATTGAAAAGTCCAAATTTAAAACACTGTAAATGTGGAAAAAATGGATTTAATCCACGACTGATAAATCATTGTTAAAAACAGTGATGGTAGCATTGATTAGTGCACGGCTGTGAACCCACTGTCTAGTTCTAAATATTAAAAATGTACGCTTCTTCTGTCTTAAGTTCATAAAATATTGCTTTTCTATGTTTATGTGTGTAAAAACATCTATTTAGATATTTAGCACTTTAGACAGGTCTCTCTACCAGAGACGTATACGCCGTCTCTACGTCGCTCCTCCTCAGTCCATATATGGTCACTTCCTGTTTATCGGACGCAAAAAGCCAAGCTGCGAACGGCGAAATGGCAAAACTCGAAGGCTTCAAAACATCAGTCTATAAACCAATGAGTGACGTCATGATGACTACTTGTTATATACAGTCTATGGTCTTTATTAATGCCAGGGTTAATAGATATATGTATTATTGCATAACTGAGCACACACACACACACACACACACACACACACACACACACACACACACACACACACACACACACAGAGGGCAGAGAAAGGGTAGAGAAAAGGAGGATTAGAGGACAAAATGTAGTTCCATGTATTCACACACAGTAATGTGACATGCGGTCACATGTTGCTATGCATGTTCCTCTACGAGCATGTAGTGTGTGTGTGTGTGTGTGTGTGTGTGTGAGGACACGGGGTCGTCACCCTCTGCAGGGTGCGCTGTGTTTTCAGCTGGCTTCCCTCTCAGCGCTGCTCTCCCACCCAGATGACTGACGGAGGTTCACAGGCGGCAGTGAACTCTCCTCCGCCTCCCACCGTCCCCGAGGCTCCTCAAAAAGAAAGAAAGAATCCTGCAATATCACAGAGTCATCTGGGAACCTCTGAGGCCTCCAGTGAATCCAGCTTTTACCTCCAGGACAATACAAATCTCCCGTTGTGATCACCGGCAGAGACGCGTTTTTTTTTTTATTTCTTTAAAAGACGAGTCCACGCTGCCTTTTCCTCCACAACACTGTCTGACTGGATATCTGTTTCAACCTGCAAACATTAGACGTCTGGCTCCACCTGCACAAACAAAGTGAAGCTGGATAAAAGTTCACGCCCGCTCTCTGGAGGTTTGTCGAAAAGGCGCTCGTTCTAGGACACGACGGAAAAAAAAACGGTGCCAGAAATAGAGGAGGACGAAATAGGTTAATGGAAAAGTAAATCACATTCATTCTCTGCTGAACAAATGAGAACTCGGAGCAGCTGCTGAATTGTTTGTGGGGAAGCAGATTTTGGTGTAATTTACATTGAAAGTATACAGATATTACAACCTGTAGAAACTCGTCACACGAGGAATCCTTCAGTACCTCTACGAGACTCTCTGGGCTTCCAACGAACTCCAATGTAAACACATCCACGTCCTTATCAGACACCCAGAGCAACTGAAGTAGTTTAAAGACAGAGCGAGTGTGTGTGTAGGCGAGGGAGGGGAGGAAGGACGGGTCTAACAAAAACAGGACTCTCACACAGGAGACCGCCCTTTCATGTCTCTTGTGAAACCAAGTCAACATTGACTTATTACCTTACTTTTGTTATGTAACTTACATACTTAATAACTACTGCCAGTTACTTAAAAAGCATACTTATTTCAATAAACAAACCCAAACCATGATCTGTTCCTAAACCTAACCAATAGAAGCAAAAAACTAAGTAAACCTATGTTGGAAGGTTATTTTGAAAAGACACTGGTTTAGGCAACAACACCGACAGTTAGGTTTAGGCAACAAAACCCACAGTTAGGTTTAGGCAACAAAACCAACAGTTAGGTTTAGGCAACAAAACCGACAGTTAGGTTTAGGCAACAACACCGACAGTTAGGTTTAGGCAACAAAACCCACAGTTAGGTTTAGGCAACAAAACCAACAGTTAGGTTTAGGCAACAACACCGACAGTTAGGTTTAGGCAACAAAACCAACAGTTAGGTTTAGGCAACAAAACCGACAGTTAGGTTGAGGCAACAAAACCAACAGTTAGGTTTAGGCAACAAAACCGACAGTTAAGTTTAGGCAACAAAACCCACAGTTAGGTTTAGGCAACGACACCGACAGTTAGGTTTAGGCAACAAAACCGACAGTTAGGTTTAGGCAACAAAACCAACAGTCAGGTTTAGGCAACAAAACCAACAGTTAGGTTGAGGCAACAAAACCAACAGTTAGGTTTAGGCAACAAAACCGACAGTTAAGTTTAGGCAACAATACCAACAGTTAGGTTTAGGCAACAACACCAACAGTTAGGTTTAGGCAACAAAACCAACAGTTGTTCTGATTGTTGCTCAGTCACATGGATGCATTTAACGTGTGTCTCCACCACACATAAGACTCCTTATTGGCTTTCCATTGGCATTATTTTCAGCCTGAGCTACATGAAAACAGACAACTCTTGTCCCCGTACATGAAACCAATAGATTGCATCGCAGGCTGCCGTGATACCGGGCGCTCCTCCTGTTCTCAGGAAAGTCAAACAGCTACAAGAGAACTGACTGAACTACCGTTTCCCTCCCCGTGTCTCTCTACCCGTACGATGAGTAACTCCTCATATCAGCAGAGCAGATGTCACATCCGCTGCTTGTTTAGTCAGTACATCAATCCTGTCAACCGTTGTTGCCTACAGCGAAATAAAGCAATGCAAATTAAACAGCAACATAAACAAGGAGAGAAAAAGAACACGAGGCTTTTATCTCCGGCTCAGAGGCACTTCACTTATGAAGTACCGGTTTGGAAGATGAAACGGGATCTTACTGGATTCCAATAAGAAAAGCCGACTCATACGTTTCCCTGTTTTCTGGCATTCCCGGTTCACACATTAATCAACATTAGAGAGAGAACGTGTTTGTTGTGGATTTGTTTCAGCGGCTGTCTCTGGGGCAGGATGTTTAAAAAGCCTATTTGAAACGTGTCGGCTTGTGCCAAATTTTCTGCATCGAGAAAATCGATGTTAATTCACCGAACGCCTTTTTGTAAACACTAATACTAGTGAGAGGAAAAAAAACCATGAAGAACCACCGACTGTCACTAATAAGTATGTCATGAAGATGAAATATGTCTGTTCAATCAGTATCGCATAGTTTGGTCCTGCTTACTGGAAGAATATCTATCAGACTTTAGAACCACTATCACTTTTAGATCTGACATTTTTTATGCTCATGCAAAGTCTTCTGACTCTTACAGCGACTCTGCTGGCTGCATGTAAAACAAGCCCAAAGCTCAATTGTTTGGAGATTGGACGGACATATTCCGGACATATTAATCTGTGTTGTTGTCATTTACTTTTTCTGTTTTAGTTGAATTGTTTTACTTTATTTATGTACCATACTCTTATTGCTATTTTATTCTATTTTGCACTGGTGTCAGTATTATTGTAGACTCAATAACTGTTTTTCTATTATTCATATATTTTGATATGGTTTTGCTATTATTCTGTTCTAATCTTTGATCAAACTCTGGCATAAGAAAGTCCTTTGGGTTTAATAAAGTTCTATTTTATAGGTTAAAGGTGAGACGTAAACAATATAACAAGTATAGTGTTATTTTTGTATTCCACTAAGAATACTGCAAAACACCCTGGAGATACATGTGTGTGAATACATAAATTCATTTATATATGTATGTACAACACTGATAAATCACTTGTTACTCTTACAAATAGTGAGTTTTAGAATGGATTAGTGCATGAATGTCAAATTTTAAATATTAAAAATGTACGTTTCTTCCGTCTAAGTCTATAAAACACTGTTTTTTTTATATGTGTCAAAACATCGAGTTAGATACTTCCAACAGCATGGACTGGGATTAAAAAAACCTATCAATTATGAATGACTGTTATTGGTGATGAAGATTCTTGAATTAAGAATGTTACATGTTTTGCTTCAAAATGAACCCTCTCTGAATAGTTTCCCCACATTGACCGGTGAGGAATGGGTTACCTTCGACAGTTAAAGGACATCTGGAGGGTTCAGTTGGAACATTAATCTCTAATTTCATCACTTTTGTCCACAAAAGTAAATTAGAGTGACATTTAGCTGGGACAAAATACGAGAGTCTGGACAGGTGAGCGTCCTCACGTAGAGACACGTCACAGGAAAGCACAATGTATGAACAAAAGATGATAACTATGTGTACATACATATATATATATATATATATATATACATATACATATATACAGTCATGGGCTGCGGCCATAAAGATCTGTTCATGGCTAATTTAGCACAGAGAAACCCCCCCACCTCAGCTCATTAACACTAACCCACTGCAGACCTGTGTGTGTGTGTGTGTGTGTGTGTGTGTGTGTGTGTGTGTGTGTGTGTGTGTGTGTGTGTGTGTCCCGGAGGTGTGATAATGTGACATTCAGCCTTCGTCTTTGATACCCTCATCACTATAAACACTGCTGATGCCTGGTGAACACACACTGCCATTAACAGCCTGATAGCAATAGTCTGTGTGTGTGTATGTGTGTGTGTGTGTGTGTGTGTGTGTGTGTGACAGAGATAGAGCTACTTTTAATGAGTGTACCCAGTCAGGTTTAAGGGCATAAACCTCTTTTAGACGGAGCTGCTTTACCTCAAACTACTTCCTGTTTCCACCTCACATTAAACATGCACATGGTTTGCTGCTAATCGCTTCCGAGTTCATATGGCAAATATTGCTAAATGCACATTTGTCTGAGTTTTGATGGGTGATGAGTTACAAGTGGAAAATCATCTGTGTTTGCACAGCTTTGTATGAACATGAGACGGATGGACACAGTGGAAAACAGATGAGCATGTGACTGAACACACACACACACACACACACACACACACACACACACACACACACACACACACACACACACACACACACACACACACACACATTATATCTGAAAACCACCATGGTGTCCTTATTGCACCAATTTGACAACGATGTGTTAAAAACATGCAGGTTTAACGGCATCCCTGAAGAGGAAAGGCTTTATTTGTTATAGGATCCAGACTTTTTTACTCTTCATCTCTCTTTCATCATAATTTAGGATTTATTTATTATTCGTCACCGTCCTGTGAGAACAGTGTTTCTCCAAAACATTAACATTTCATGAGCTAAGCTAAGCTAAGCTAAGATTTTGGACATGCATCTCTACTGAAGCTTTTGGACATGCATCTCTACTGAAGCTTTTGGACATGCATCTCTACTGAAGCTTTTGGACATGCATCTCTACTGAAGCTGTTAGGCATGCATCTCTACTGAAGCTTTTGGACATGCATCTCTACTGAAGCTTTTGGACATGCATCTCTACTGAAGCTGTTAGGCATGCATCTCTACTGAAGCTTTTGGACATGCATCTCTACTGAAGCTTTTGGACATGCATCTCTACTGAAGCTGTTAGGCATGCATCTCTACTGAAGCTGTTAGGCATGCATCTCTACTGAAGCTTTTGGACATGCATCTCTACTGAAGCTTTTGGACATGCATCTCTACTGAAGCTGTTAGGCATGCATCTCTACTGAAGCTTTTGGACATGCATCTCTACTGAAGCTTTTGGGCATGCATCTCTACTGAAGCTTTTGGACATGCATCTCTACTGAAGCTGTTAGGCATGCATCTCTACTGAAGCTGTTAGGCATGCATCTCTACTGAAGCTTTTGGACATGCATCTCTACTGAAGCTTTTGGGCATGTATCTCTACTGAAGCTTTTGGACATGTATCTCTACTGAAGCTTTTGGACATGTATCTCTACTGAAGCTGTTAGGCATGCATCTCTACTGAAGCTGTTAGGCATGCATCTCTACTGAAGCTGTTAGGCATGCATCTCTACTGAAGCTGTTAGGCATGCATCTCTACTGAAGCTGTTAGACATGTATCTCTACTGAAGCTTTTGGGCATGCTTCTCTACTGAAGCTTTTGGGCATGCATCTCTACTGAAGCTTTTGGGCATGCATCTCTACTGAAGCTGTTAGACATGTATCTCTACCGAAGCTTTTGGGCATGCATCTCTACTGAAGCTTTTGGGCATGCATCTCTACTGAAGCTTTTGGGCATGCATCTCTACTGAAGCTTTTGGGCATGCATCTCTACTGAAGCTTTTGGGCATGTATCTCTACTGAAGCTTTTGCAAACGGTTGGCTAGTTTGGTTTGTGTTCAACGCACAGAGCTGACTGTAAAAGGAGCAACAGGTTGTGCGTCGAAAACTGCCATTAATTAAAAAAAACAAAATTGAGACTCATATTCTGAATGTGTATGAATCACGTGAAACGTCCTATGAAGGGTTGACTTTGTCCCATGGGACATAAGGGAAGTAATAAAGTTCATACTTTGACTTTTGTGGGCTGAAGGGAATTAAATGCCATCCACATCTTCAGCCATACTCATAGTGAACACACTCCTGAACATTATCTCTTCACGTCTTTGTGTGTGTGTGTGTGTGTGTGTGTGTGTGTGTGTGTGTGTGTGTGTGTGTGTGTGTGTGTGTGTGTGTGTGTGTGCGCGCCGGTAATCCACAATGGGTGACATTTTCAAACAACAGAACAGATCTGGGAGCATGAAAAGGGGAAACAAGAGAACAAGGGCAGAGGAGGAGGAGGAGGAGGAGGAAAGGAGAAGAAAAGGAAGAGGACAGGTGTGATTCTGAACCAAACCTCGGAGGAGAAGCAGCAGCAGGAAGAGCAGAAGAGAAAAGGAAGAAACATCTGAGACGGGAGCAGCAGGAATCGCTCCCGTGTGAGTTCAACCTGAATCCCAAATCAACAGGCCTGTTGAAACATCAGCGCTTAGGGAGCGTCTCTGCGTTTTGTCACTTTAGAAATATGTGCAACCCTTGCTTTGATTTGGTTTATCGTAGCGTTGCCAGTTGTTAAGTGCTTTTCCCCTCGCCAACTTTAAAGTGCTCTCGTCTGGGCTATCGTATCAATGCTTTGCATAAAGTAAATACGATTCCAATCGCACAAAGTCCACAGAGACGAACATCACACCCACTCTGTGATGTCCTCTAACCGGTGAGGTCCTCGTTGTCTCTTTGCTTTGCCTCCGTTCTTTGGCACTTTCTGTGCTGCACTTCACTTTGTCCTGATTCTACACTACATGCTAACTGAATACAGTATACACTACACTGATCTCTTGAGTGTGCTGTTGTTGTACGAGACATGGACACACTTAACTGAGGACGTCACAATACCAGGAATGTAGTAGTTGATACTAATGCCAGTGAATTTACACGACTCTCCTATTCGACGCACGGTAAAAAAAAACTAAAACTAAATATCTCATGTGCTTCAACATTCGCTCCTTAATTGCCAAATTAAATCCGCCTCAAGCTTCCTGAACAAAGTGACAAGAAAGTTTTGATCATGTTTTTGCTTTCTGAAGGGTTCCTGGAGCTGTTTCACGACCATAAACAGTAAGTTAGAAGTCTACAGTTAGTTTTTGTGGAAACGTGTCCATAAACAAAACATCAAAAATCACTTCATGTCTGCAGACAGTAAGTAAGTCAGTGTAGTTAGCAGCTGCATTAGTACACATTCCATGTGATTCATCTCGTGTTGTATCAGTGAGAGAAACAGTTAATCAGGTGATTGGCCTGTTGATTCAGGATTCCCCAAAACCTCATGAAGTGCAGAATTCTCGGTGCTGATTGGCTGTCACACCTGTCTGTTCCTTCCTGCTGCGTCTCCATTGGGGGGTTTCGAGCAGAACGTAGAAGGAGGACTGCTTATTGTACTCCTCCCGGTCTAAGATCCTAATGGTTATGCTCTTCCTGTAAGGGACACACACGTACACACACACACACACACACACACACACACACACACACACACACACACACACACACACATAGAGGGAGGTGGTGAATGCATGCATGGTGACCAGACAACATGGCAAGGTATGTACACCAAAAAAAACCACACACACACACACACACACACACACACACACACACACACACACACACACACGAGGTGGAGTCGTGGATGTGGTGAGATGAGGTGATCCACAACCTGCTGCATGTTCACATCAGGAGGTACGAGAGCTACAATCATAATCCGCTCCTCCGTGTGTTGAGAACATGCAGACCCTCTGGGGGGGGGGGGGGGGGGCACACACACCCCCCCGTCCTGACCTTTGGTGTCGTTGCTCTCCACCAGGCGAGGCTCTCCGATCTCCACGTAGAAGGTCTTGTTCTTCTCGTACTCCTCGTCGTCGATTATTCTCACCTTGATGGTTTTACTGAGGAGGGGGAGGAAGGAGGAGGGAGGAGGAAGGAGGAAGAGGAAGAGGAAGAGGGGGGAAAAAGAGAAAGGCAGAAAAGTGAGGGAAGGACAGACTGGAAAGTAGGAAATCAAGAGGAAACAGAAAAGAGCAGCGTCTGCTTTCCCCACAAGCATCCAAACCTCAAAATGTAAATTTGAATTCCTCCTCCTCCTCCTCCTCCTCCTCCTCCTCCTCCGTCGTCTAGTCATCTGGTGACTGATAACAACGTTCCGTTTCCTCCTCAAACCAAGCACAACTTCTGATGTCAGATTAATGCGAGCCGGTCCATCGGAGTGTGAGATGGAGATCGATCGGATAAACTCATCACTCCGATCACGGCTCAACTGATTAGTCACTCGGATGCTTCGAGCTAAAACGAAGTCTGGCTGCAGAGTTTATCAACTCAATTAGTCATGTTGGCAGGTGAGCAATCGTGACTTTGGGTCCAACAATCGAAAAGCTTTTAGGATCCAGCAGCAAGAACGTTTTATATTTTACACATTTATTGCTTTCCACTTTCCCCAAACGATGAATTTGATAATAACTCTCATTGAGGGATGATGTGTGTGGTTTGGGTTAGGATTTATATTCTTAAGGCAAAAGATTTTCTAACAAACTTTTGAATGTTTTTTTTTTGTTCCTTGATGCTTGTGAGAAACCAGAATAGTTCACCGTCAATTCAGCCAATTACAGAACTGTATTAAACTCTACTGTAAAATGTTGGGGTTAAAAGGTGAAGACACCCAGCCTGTAAAATGAGTCGTGGATTCCTTTTTCACATTTTTCGGCTGAATTGAAAGCGAACTGACACGTACGTCGTCTTTAACAGATCAGCATGAAGACATAGAGAGACGTTAGAAGAGTGAGAAATCATCCAGATGCAAAGAAAAAAATGAAACAGAGCAGGAAGATAAGAAGAAGGAGCACAAAACGTCTGCTGCTGCGATGAACACCAGTTTAACCGACTCTGGTTTGTGGTTTAAGCCAAGACTAGAAGCAACAGAGAAGCCACTATGCCTCAACCCCCAAACAGCACACACACACACACACACACACACACACACACACACACACACAACACCCTCTCAGCTCCCTCTTGCTCAGCAGCTTTTGCAAAGATCTGCAGCTTGAGCCAAAGTCAGATATTAATGTTGTGCTATTGTAAACCTTTCAGTGTGCGATTAACACGACGCCGACGCCGACGTCAGCGTGTAAACGCTGTTCTGTGTCGATGAACAAACACAAGCCAACGATTTCTGTTCACCAATACTCTGACCGCCAAGAGCCGCTCCTGTTATCGACCAGTCAAACGGTCCAGTGAGAGTCAGCATGGAGAGAGAGAGAGTGTGTGTGTGTGTGTGTGTGTGTGTGTGTGAGAGAGAGAGAGAGACTGTGTGTTTTTATTGTGTCACTTGGCCTCAGTCATATTTGGCAGCTTAGCTAATATCTGAGGTCACAGGGCTGTGGAGCGGTACGCAGTGTGTATACAGAGGGAGTGTGTGTGTGTGTGTGTGTGTGTTTATGTTTATCTGTGTTTCCAGTCTGGAACAAAACAATTTTCTGATCCAAATCCACTACAGGCAAAAACAAAGACATCTGAGAGAATACTCATAATCTGGCCTATAGGGTGTGAAATGGGAACGTACGCGCACACACACACACACACACACACACACACACACACACACACACTTATGTAAGCCATTATCTCTAATCGCAGGCCTGCAACCTGTTTTCAATTGTCAGCCGGCATCATGTTAGCTGCATCACATCTGTTTCTAGCACACAATCTGCACTGGTGGAGGAAGTATTCAGAGGTTTTATTTCTTAGTAAAAGTAGCAATAAAAGTACGCTATAAAAGTACTTCATTCCAGAAGGTACAGATGAATTATACTCTTCAAAGTTACTACGAGGAACTTTTTATTTTGTGTTTATTTCGTCGTCCCTGTAGAAAAGCTGTGGTGTTTCTGTGT
>NW_027176750.1:218973-236473 GCF_023349555.1 Cebidichthys violaceus
TTGTGTGTATTCTATATATTGTGTGGTCTATATAAAAAGGGGATGTTTTAAAACTCTTTTTAACGTCGTAGATTTCTCACGTCTGAGGTCCCTTGAACGCACCAACAACAAAGCTTTGCTCATAACTTCATTACGTCGCGACAACATCATAACTGGCATAAGTTGGAACAAAATGCTGACTTTCAATGATTATGTTTCTGTGAAAGCTTCATTTTATACTGTAATGAAATGAATAAAAACTGCCTGGGAGGAAGAAAAATCAATCTTAAAGCTGGTAAGCCTCAAAAAAATATTCAGTATGAATGAAAGTATGAATTATGGTTAAACTCTCAGATGCCCAGAGGGGGAAACATAAATCGAGGTTTGACTGGGGAAGCTTCCAGCGGCAGCTGTTGGAGGCGTAACTCTCTCTGGATGCATATTCATCGTAGAAAGAAAAGTTTAGCAGGAGAACCTGTTTCTGTTTCCTTTGAGATGCTTTTACAGCTTCCTCAACTCCGGCGGCCATGTTGCTAAGCAGGGCCGTAAAAATAATGTTTATGGTCATGGTCATTTTCATTAGACAGCACGATGCAAAACAGCAGCCAGTCTCCATTTTTTGTCGAACTAGCATGTGTGTGTGTGTCTGTGTGTGTCATTTTTCTATCATCACCACAGGGAGTTTCCCTACCTTCTCTCTCTCTCTGCAGTGTGTGGTTGACCCCCCCCCCCCCCCCCCCCCCCCCCCCCACACACTTCATTCCTATCTGTTAACCTAATAAGGAGATGGGACAATCCTGGGGACTCCCTCACAAACATAAACACACACCCACCCACACACACACACACACACACACACACACACACACACACACACACACACTCAGCTTGGCACAGGAAATGTCTTTGGGGAGCTTGTAAATCTGATTGAAAACACACACAGGAGAGTGTGTGTGTGTGTGTGTGTGTGTGTGTGTGTGTGTGTTAGAGCAAGAGAAATGCAGCAGGTTCTACAAAACAGCTCCAATAATGTGTGTGAAACAGACAGCGCTAGAAGCTGGCTAACGCAGCAGGCTAACGTAGCAATTAGCTGTCGAGGCTAGTCAGTGAGCCACTGCAGCTGCTAAGCTAATGGCTAACACGCTAGCAGGTCAGTGGGACTTAACTCCACACACGCTGCTGAGCACACGAGGGGGAGTAAACATGAATTACTTTCTCCAGTTAGTCCATTAGTTTGTGCTCCAAGTTCCACAAACTCTCTGAAGACGCAACTACATTTTTTGTGTGTGTCCATCAGCGCTGATGTTTGTGAATTGGACTTTTTTTTTGCATTATAGATCATTTACATGGAAAGGGGGCAATTTTGCACTGCATGTTGCCTAATTTATATGTAGAAAATAAGATAAGATGATCCTTTATTAGTGCCACAGGGGGGTGATTTGCTAATTATATGATATGATATCACAGGAGCACAGAGACGCTGTTTTCTTAAAGCTGCATTTCACCGTTTGAGGTGTTCTGATAATCACTAGCTTTCTTTTTGTCTGGTGTGTGCAGGTTTAGCGGCTGCAAAAGTCGCACAGTGCTTTTTGTGAATTGGCCCCTCTGACTTCCTGTAGTGCTGTCAAGACTGCTTGCTATCGGTCGGCTGTGCACATTAGAGATTCAACGTACACCCAAGTTGCACTCCAAACTTAAAATATGCACAGATTTAATTCCACCTTGTTCACAATTCCATTTTAATAAATGAACAATTTTGCCATTTTAAATGCTGATGTGACCTTTATTTTATCACTTAGTCACCGACTCCATCTGCTTCTCCATCATTCCTTTACCCCTTATGCAATGCAATTATAATACTCAGCTTGGTAATTGTCATTTAAAGAGAGAGAGAGAGAGAGAGAGAGAGAGAGAGAGAGAGAGAGAGAGAGAGAGAGAGAGAGAGAGAGAGAGAGAGTAATTAATGGTGTTTTTAGTTAGGATTAAATAAGAGGTGGCTGAGCATTACAATTTACAAGTACTGGACACACACACACACACACACACACACACACACACACACACACACACACAGTATCTTATAATTGCAATTAGAGCAAGAAAATAGTTGGAGGGTTCGTCAAGAGGAGGAGGCGGAGCAAAAGATGAAGAGTCTGCAGAACAAATAATATAGTAATCTACAAGTAATGGTCCATATATACAGTATATATATATATATATATATACATACATACATATATCATGTTCTATAACTAACCGCTACATGCTGTAATGGGATTGGGGACTGAGAGCCTGTGTGTGTGTGTGTGTGTGTGTGTGTGTGTGTGTGTCAGCTAAAGAGCAAGACGTGATGTGAATGCTAATCAGCTGTGAGCTGCAGCGCTGCATCATTTCCAGCACATTTATGAGCTAAGCTGCGCGGCGGGATCGTCGCTGATGGAGAGAGACGCACTCTGAAGAGGCCTGAAGAGCCTCTGGAGCCACGACTGACCACTGAGGACGAGAAAACACCTCGTTCCCAACAACCTCTACCCCCCCCCAACCTGACAAATAAAGAGCTCCATCACACCAAATACTTCTATTTTCACAGCTCTGCTCTCAGACCCTTCAGCCTCTCAGACGTTTAGTGTGTTTCTGATGGAACCTTTGATGTTTAAGGATGTGTGGTCCATGCTTGTTTCTTTATTTCCTATGACTTGTGTGTGATTATTAAGTAAAAGTATAGTTCCCCCAATCAATGAATGAATGATTGGACCACAACCCTACAGCTACACAGAACGAATGAAAGACAATTCTGCAAGATCATCAGCATCATTCCTGAACAGTCAATGTCTACACAATGTTTACAATAACTCATTTATTTGCATAGCTATGAATGTCAACGCCCTTTGCTTTCTGCCTCACTACAGACATGGAACACTAACTCCTGCATTCGTTCTCTATGTTTTGGGTCTGGGTGCTAAAACACTGCACTGCCAAATGTGAAAGCAACTCTAAAAACAGCTTTTTTCCCCTTAATATATATACTGTATATATAGGATCCAGCATTTCATAAAAAGCAAGAAACCGATTTACTCCTCAATCTTCTTTTGATTTTCCCTCTATTTCATGTGTGTGTGTGTGTGTGTGTGTGTGTGTGTGTGTTTGATGTGTGTGTCTGTAGCCGTATGTGTGTTTGTGAGTCTTCTTTTCTATTTTATATCAGCATCTCTTTGATTACACACTCAATCAGCCACTTTGTGTGTGTGTGTGTACATGTGTGTTTGTGTGTACTTGTGTACATCTGTGTACATCTGTGTGCATGTGTGTACACGTGTTTACATGTGTGTACATGTGTGTACATGCATTTACATGTGTGTACATGTGCGTCACAGCGGCGATAAACTAACGGACTACTTTCATAAAGATCACGACAGCAACACAAACTGCTCTCTGAGACCTGAAGAAGTGTTTCTTCCTGTGTTTTTTTTCATGGATTGATCTTTGGTGCTTCACCTCTTATTGCTGTGTTGTTTAAGCATTGCACTAAATCAAATCAAACCGACATGGAATATCCTTGTTATAAAAATCACCGGATTAACATTGATCCTTAGTAAACCTCCGGAGACAATGTAGTTATAGTTCTACTGGTTATTTATTCAAACTAAAACAGGCTGATGTTCTAATCGACTGTAGCTCCACTATGACCGTCTGTACACCAGCTCCTCTCCTCTCACGGTGACAAACACGCCTGCATAACATACAGTGGATACAAGGATCTAAGCTTGGTAAAAGAACCTGACAATAATATGAAAACAACACTAATTCTGACCCAGAACAAACCATTTTAAGTGGGTAGTAAAACGTCAAATCAAAGCAGTAGAATAAAAACACCGTTTGTAGAAGCATGCAAACAAGAGCCATTGTGCAGCTCCAACTAATCAGGCCCTTTGTGCTCTTCGGAAAACATTCACTTAGCTTTAATGCCCGATGATTAAATGAAAACAATGCTCTCTTATTTTAATACGAAACAGACTGAAGAATGACTTGAGAACCGGGTGCCCGACACAGAGGAACCGTTGTCGGGGGAACAATGTGGCTGATTAGCACATAAACACGTATCGCGGCGAAGGTGAGCGAGCGGCAGCGCCGGGCTCAGGAGCAGGAAACGGCAGAATGAGCTCACAAAGAGACAGCGAAGGGGAAACGCAAATGGCCGACCTATTCACGGGGCTGGAAGCCACACAATAAAGCTCACTGTGCCATTTTTCCTTTACAAAACTTCTCTTTCCTGTCGTTGACATTTCCTCTCCATCTACAGATTCTCCCCCTCTTTACAAACCCTCCCTCCCTCCCTCCCTCCTCTTGGCTGGTGAAGTCTACCCATGGCCCACTATTACAGTTGGCAGAGCCAGCCTCTCTCTCTCTCTCTCTCTCTCTCTCTCTCACACACACACTCCAAATCTCTTTTGTCCTCCCCCCCTCCAATTTCCAAATGAATTTGATTGGCGCAGTGAAGAGGTCCATTCACCTCTCTCTCTCTCTCTCTCTCTCTCTCTCTGTGTGTGTTGTGGATTCACTTCAGAAAGCTTCATTGGCATGAATCAATGACAATAAGTCTTTTTTTTTCTCTCTCTCTCTCCTCCCTCTCAGTCGTTTCTTTGTCTCGATTCAAACAGCTTTTCTGGCACAAACGCTTTTAACACCGAGTGTGTAAAGCTCAATACGCCAAGTGAATTAAAACGTGTTGCCACAGCGAGAGTATCTCTGCGCGTCTCCGTTTCCTTCTCCTTCCTCGTCTTTAACAGAGTTCATCTGATGACTGTCTTTCCGTCTCTCCATCTTTTTTACGCGTTTTTTCCCGATAAGCATGACATGTGAATTCATCGTGGGTTCGGAGACGTGAGTGTAGTTTGGCTGTAGCGCTGCCAGCTCTTTGCACAGTAGTGGGAAACGAGAGAAAGGAGAAGGGGGTCGGATTGTTTCCACAGCAACGTGTGGCCAGCGTGGTTTCCAGGCAGTTTAATTAATGTCTCCGCTGCCAGTTCGTCTTCAATGGCTGAGCTAACGGAGGACATTTAGAGAGAGAGGAGCAACTTCTTTTTTTTTTTTTTTAACTTTCCACACCTCTCTGTCCTCTTTTTTTCTGTTCTTCAAATGAACCTCACAGTTTATTCTCTCTGCTCTGAAGAACTACATGCAGCGTTGGGAGCTTCTCCAGCTCGGTGCATTGTGGGAAATGTAGGATCAGGCACCTCTGCAGCTTGATCCACAGCAGACACTAATGCTGCTTTCCAGCATTACTTTAATTAAAACAGGCAAATATACTTTATGTCGTCTTTTAGTCGACGGTTTTTAGTTGATTTCACCCAAAGCTGGTGATTTGTACTCATTCAACACTTTGTATGATATCTTATGAAAAGTTACTCCTCATTTTTTGTGTGTTTTCCTACGAAAGTCCAGCAACACGTGTCCATTTCCGCTCGTTAAATAAATACAGTCTTTTCAAAATAAAATTCGCCCCCCCCCCCCCCCCCCCCCCCCCGTGTGTGCTTCAGCTGTATTTCTGCTTTCTCCTTCATGATTACGTGGATAACATATGAAATCATTGTGTGGGATATCTACGAGTTATGGTGCATAATCTTTTCATATTGCTACTAATAACTTCTGCAGGGCAGACACAGCCTGAACACGCTCTATCTGCATCCCCTATAAAGCCCATATATGGTCAATGCATTCACACGGGCGACCTTTTGATCCCTCTCCATATGAGGCCGGGTAGACGTGGATGTATACGACCGTCGGCATGACAACCAGAGGTCGAGGGGACAGTCGTGGGAGATAAACAGTCACGCGTCTCTGTGTGTTTACCGTCCTCCATCTTTCTCTCTAAAATGCTGCTTTACAAACACAACGATGAAATATCTATAAAAAGTGGCTGGAATCCAATCCAGCCTCCTGCTGCTGAGACAACCGAGTAGAAAAGGACAATAACTGCTTGTGAATATGAACCTCTGGGTGTTATTGTAATGTCATCTGATCGTCTCTCGCTCCGGTGTCTCCCTCTTGTTCCACTGACACCAGACTAAACTTAGTCTGTGGAGCAGATACTTCTGAGGTCAGGGATTCTTGACGTGTGACGGAAATGTTGTCTGAACGGTTTTGGCTCTTTGATGCCGTCGGATGACGTGAAATCTATCTCTTCCGCAGCGGAAGCATAGCTGACCTGCAACGACTGTGTGTCTCTCTCACACACACACACACACACACACACACACACACACACACACACACACACACACACACACACACACACACACACCAAAAGCAGACACACACTCAGTGAATCTTCACGCGTGTATTTGGGGACTGGAAATAGTGTTAAGAGCTCCTGTTCTGGTTTGAATCTCTCTGTGTGTGTGTGTGTGTGTGTGTGTGTGTGTGTGTGTGTGTATTTTACTCGCTAACACACACACACACACACACACACACACACACACACCAAAAGCAGACACACACTCAGTGAATCTTCACGCGTGTATTTGGGGACTGGAAATAGTGTTAAGAGCTCCTGTTCTGGTTTGAATGTGTGTGTGTGTGTGTGTGTGTGTGTGTGTGTGTGTGTGTGTGTGTGTATTTTACTCGCTAACACACACACACACACACACACACACACACACGTGTTTATCCAGAGAACAGGAATGAAATCTGACACAAAAGGCATGCCCGACACTTGGCAGCAGTAGGTCGTAAACGCACATTACTTGATTTTCCGGACATACAAACTGACCTATACACTCTTTAAAACGCACGCCGAACGCACACACACACACACACACACACACACACACACACACACACACACACCTCTATAAATGACTATTGATCGTGTAGCCACACTGACAGCAGAGAAAATAGGAAAACAGAGAATGACAGAAAGCACAAAGATGAGATGATACGGAAACATAAAGAGTAGCAGCTCCTCTGCATTACAGCAGCGTCGTGAAGTAATTCAGATCAGAGCTACAGAATCAAAAAAACAACCGAGTGACGAAGACGATGAGTGATCAGAATAGAAAGAAGAGATGGAGAGATTGAGAGATTGAGACTGAGGAGAGGTTGACGTGATGAAAACGGTCCTCTAGGGAGACACCTGACTGGCTGGAGGTCTGGGAGAGGTCAACCAATCACAGGCCAGCGATTTTGGCATGCACATAAACAACTGGTCTAATCTGCGCTCTGCAGGGGAGCACATGACAGCAGCTTCCCTATGAGGCAGCTCGGGTGGTTCCGATACAGACGCCGGGAATCAGAGATGCCTCCGAATAAAAGCCTGAATGCTGGGATCGGGTATCGGCGAGTACAAGAGTCTACACGGCGATCTGATATCACGTTATCGTATCGTAGGTCAGCTCATTCATGCTACGCAGGAACAAAACGCGTCACTCGCTACTGAGCATGTGCAAACTAGTGCTACACACCTGTGGCCTATTTCTTCCCTGATAATACTACATTGTGACCAACAAAATGTATTGAAATCGGCAGGAGGAGAGCCGGTTAAACGTTAGCTGTTAGCGGTTAGCAGCCAGTGGGCAGCGCAGTCCTGCTTGGCTAAATAACGGAGCTAACGGCTAACGTTAATGGAGGTTGAGTGTTTGAGAAACTTGATTTAGTAGTTATTTGAAGGATATGTTTTCACGGCAATATGAAATAGATATTAGAGATGGATTATGGCCCCAGATCAGTAGTCGTTAGGGAAGGAAAAAAATGGTATCACAGCATCTTGACGCAACGACGATATAAATATAAAGCTTCAAAATGCCACCGTAATCCTTCTGCATGATGAAGAGTGTGGGGGGTGGGGGCGTAAAACTGAATTGAATATTCATAACAAGTCATTCCTCAGGCCCTGCATGACTGGATCAATATGTTAGCATGTGATTAACACTCTGCCAAAGCCGGCGTGCAAAATACCAAATACAAGCCTTCTCTACCGCTGAGGGAGGAGTCAGAGAGTGAGGGAGGAGTCAGAGAGTGAGGGAGGTGGAGGGAGATGAGGAGAGACATTTTCCTCTGTACCATTGCTACGCCCGTCTCACATCTTCTGCAGTAAGTTACATAAAGTTATACAAGACGCTTGAACCCAGATCCCTCTTTTGGATTCACACCTCAGCTGGGCAGCTCCGCTCCGTCTGCTCCGCATGTCAACGAGCAGCCGGTCGACCTAGACAGACTCCGCTGAGCAGAATGTGAGGAAGGTTTTTTGCTTCATCGCTCTACTTCTTGCAGCATGTAGATGTTTTTTTTTTTACATTAATCGGCCTAATAACACTAATAGCTAGGGATGGGTATTGTTAGGATTTTATCAATACTAGTACTCTTATCGATACTCTTATCGGTGCTTTTTGAAAAAAAGACAATTAATGAAGAAAAGAATCAACATTTCACAGAGAGAGGACGTTTGAGACGAGGGCATCTCACTCCACAACTAAGAAAGGACAGACAGCAGAACCGCTAACTCTGGACCGCATCGACACTGGTTCCCATTCAGAACCAGGTCTCGGTGGTAATCCTTACTAATAGCACTGTAATGCCGTTTGTCTTAATCCGATCACTGCTAAATGGAGCCTCGGGTTGCATCAAACCAAAGTGGAAACATCCCACCTATCGGCTCTGAATCCTCACGATGCTGATCATCACCGAGTTTAATGTCGGGGCTGATCTCATCGGCCTGTAACAGAGAGAAGTAACAAAATGGAAAAGCATTCCCAATGGGTGACAGTGATGCAGATGAACCCCCCCTCCTGGTCTAAATGCTCCCCTCCGGCTGAGGAACGACCGGGCCCCTCATTGCCTTCAGATGGATCGCTCTCTCTCTCTCTCTCTCTCTCTCTCTCTCTCTCTCTCTCTCTCTCTCTCTCTCACATTTACGTCTTTCTAAACCAATGGACTCAAGAGAAAACCAGCCTGTTGAATGTCAACACGGCAGAAGCGAACAAAAAAAAAAGAAGCTATCAAACGGTGAGCACACAGCTTTTGTTAGCGGAAGCCAGAAGTCCAGCAGAGAAAACGATGGCCTCTACCCAAACGCTAAAATGAATGCCATCGTCATAGCAACCACATAAGAATCCAACCAAAACAACCGACGCCTACGACGAACCAAACGAGCTCCACATATTTGGGGAAATATGAAAAGCAGATTTTTCTAAATACAGACAAACACACACGGTCGGAGGATTCAACCTGAAAGTTTTACGTTCTGTCCTTTGGCTTTAAACCTGTGTCCGTCCACACACACACACACACACACACACACACACACACACACACACACACACACACTCAGAGTTGACTCCACTCTGCTCCTGCCGTTGTTTCCCTCGAGATGCGGTTGAGCGCTGCGCTGCCCGAGGCAGCAGACGGCCTCTACGGTTAGTGAGCCACAGATGGTTCAGGAGACAGAAACCGACGAATTAACACGATGAAATAGAAACAGATCTGATGGCTTGAATATCTGAAACGAGGAGACGACACATGCTGGAAGAATACGTACATCTTGATGCAGAAGGAAAATGTATTGAAGATTACTAAATACAAGATATTTCAAGAGTCTCAATGACTTATGATTGTTGCGAATTAAAGCTACAAAAGAGTTAAAACTCTTAGCATCAAGACAAATTTCACAAATACACAATACATGTACAGTGTACTGGAAATATTGATTAAAGTACATTTGCTGATCTGAACCACTGAACTACAGTTTATGAGGTTAACATGAGGTAAACATATATATATATATATATATATACATACATATATATATATATATATATATATACGTATATATATATATACATACATATATACATATATATATATATATACATACATATATATATATACGTATATATATACTCTGTCCACTACAAAAATTAGGTTCCCATACAACTAAACTGTATTCTCAGTTATGTTTCGTTTGTCCCGTCGCCATCTTGTTTTCATGCAACCAGTGAACAGGAAGTGACCATATCTGGACTGAGGAGGAGTGACGTAGTGTGTATACATCTTTGGTAGAGAGACCTGTCAATCACTGTGTAGCCCCGCCCCTAAAGCATCCTCTGCTTTATGGTCTGTTTGACTCTAAATGGAGCATAACGTACTAAATGAACATCATGCTGTATTGAAGAAGACTTGAAACTAGAGATTGAGACCATAAACTCATGTTTACAATGTTTACTGAGGGAATAAATCAAGAGAGAAGTAGAGTCATATTCTCATAGACTTCTATACAACCAGACTTCTTTTTGCGTAAATACAGCGCTCCGCCTCTTCACACTGTCTCACCATTACCACCTCTCCAGAGTGTGAGTCTGGGTTCACCGGGGTCAGTGATGAAACACTGATTGACTGTTGACTTGTCTGACCGGCTAATTAGTCACAGACAAGGGTCAGTGTGTGTGTGTGTGTGTGTGTGTGTGTGTGTGTGTGTGTGTGTGTGTGTGTTAGCAGTGCCTGCTCAGCACTTGGACCTCAAACAAACATGGTGAACAGAAATAAAAGTCAATTGCCCCTCCAGCTTCATTCTCTTGGCTGAACGTCAGTCCTTCAGAGAGTTCCTTCCCTCAGCGGCTCCGGGCTAATAGATTAGCTCTTGTATTGATCAGAAATAGTCTTTCTCATTCTATTGATCTGCTGCTCTGCTCACAGCCGACCTCCAGATTTGCATTAAAAATATAATTAGTATTGGATTCTATCAGTCTTGATTCATAGTTTCAGTTTGAGACTTTGACTCACAGGAAAGAGAGAAGTGTCTTTTTGTTGTAACCCTCAGCAGCGATTTCACAGGGAGGACGGAGATGCAAGATATCGGTGCCTGATTTAAATTGGTTCCAGTATTGAAGGAGAACTCTGCCGATGTCAGGCGTTAAACAGGCTGTGATGTAATCACTCTGTGATGTAATCACAATCGGGGAAACTCCTCAACGTCGTTAACGTCCACTAAAAGAGCTTGGTTGTTGCCTCTGAAGGGCTCAGATTCATATTATTAGGAACTGACAACATGATGGAAAGAACCCAACAGAGAACTTCTGTTCTTTACCAAGGGAACCTCGGCATCGCATGGGATGTGAACCGGCTCATCTCCGGCTACCGGCCACCATCCGGTTCCCCCAAGTCAAGTCCTAAACCACGGACTAAACCACTGTCGCCAAAAGTCAAAGGTTTCAGTTCTTGCTCGACAAAAATGACTCCGCCGCTCCAGACTGGCTTGTCAGCAATTCAAAGGTCTGAATGATAAACGACTAAATCTGCATTCTTCAGAGACGTCTGGTTCTGAAATCACATCGTCACTTCCACATTGTTGAAATCAGCGAAATGATTATCCGTGACTTTGAAAATCTTTTAGATAACACTAAGCTACGCTTTCTGACGCTCCTCCCTCCAACTGTCACTCAAGTCACAACAAGTCACATGACACACAAAAAAAACAGAAAGGTGAAGAGAACAGTTTTTTTTTTTTTTTTTACTTCTAGAACATTTACAACATTTTCTCACCACAATAGTCATCACAAACACACACACACACACACACACACACACACACACACACACACACACACACACACACACACACGCACGCACGCACACACACACACACAGACTCTGCATGTGTCACTCTTAGAATAACTAACATCATCATTAGGTGACAGTGACGTGTTGTGACAAAGCACTCGCTTCCTCCCTGATGTCACCGGACACCTGTCAATCACAGCCCGGGCACCGACCTGGAGAAGAGGTCACCCCCCCCCCGATCAAAGTGCATGGATGAAAACATATTGACACAAAGCACAGTGTGCAGCCCGCCCTCGATACTCTGGTCAACAAACATGTGGAGAAAAGGTTGAATCCTCTGGACGATCACTACAACATCCGACATAACATTGAGCTCTTATTATCTGAGCAGTTAAATCAGACGAATTATGAGATTTTCCACCCGACTCGTGTTGGATTGGTGGCAGTTAGAAAGTTCCATATTATTCCGACTTACTGTCAACAAAGACAATGTAACACAATATGTCAGCAAACGTCCTCAAATGAATTCCTACACTTTAAATTAATTTGTGCTGACACGCAATCAGGATTTCAAACATCACATCAAATAAAATATTAAAATCTACAAAGCTGCCGGGAGCGAACAGAGAGAAAAGACAGAGGCTCTGTGATTATGTGTAGGATGTGTGTATGCTGTAATTATGTAATGTGTGTGTGTGTGTGTGTGTGTGTGTGTATGTGATATTGTAAAAGACAGAGGCAGAGATTTAGAGACTATTTGACCTTCGCCTGGAAGGTAAACAACTCGTGACTTGGCAAATTCTCTTCGCCAACAAAGAAACACACACACACACACACACACACACACACACACACACACACACACGCACACACACACACCTCCTACTGCCTTCCTTGTTTATTGCCTGTCTTGCCGATAACACCCGTGCTGGGAGAACTTAGATCAGGTCCACAGTGAGGGGCTGAAACCTGAACACAGCGTCTATGTGAGATTAATACCTGCGTTCATGATCATGTTTGTGAAAGTTCTCCAACACAACAGAAAAAAAAAATAAAAAAAACAGCCTCTTTTGACTTTTGCATCAGCCTCATCACCTGCAGCGAGACACCTGGTTCCCCTGGAGAGCCTCAGAGGGTGAAACGGTTCAAAAAAGGTCCAAACACACTTCAGTGTTTTAGGTTTCACTTCGTAATATCATGACTTGCTGCTGCTCATAAACCTGTTAATCAAAGTGGAGGTCAAAATCATCATCTCATGACCTGACAACATGAATATAGAGCATAAGAACAGCTGCATTGTGTCATTGGCATTTAAAAGGACGCATCACAAGACTTGCCTCTATCCGTGTGAGGACATTTTCAGAGTCGTCTACTCCGGTTGAATGATTGTACATCGGCGGTTGTGGGGGGGTTTTTTTTTGGGCAATTTATGTGATTATGTTTTGCTAATTTAATGCTCTGCCTCCGAAGATTAAGTGAGAGCTGCTGCAGAGAGAAAAACAACGTGCAGCGCTGCACAACTGTGAACTAAACACTACCGGCAAAAACAGCGTTATTAAAGCGCCGGTTCATCCTCAGATTTTGGTCTATTTATCTTCCATAACTCGTCTTCTTTCAGACTAGAGGAAACAAAACATTTATTTTATTTCTTTGACTGTTTACGTCTGTAGATTTCTACTAAATTCACCAAAAGTTATCATTACATAACGCCTCATTTGCATATTTAAACATAACATTTCAGAAAACTTGTAATACAAAAAGTAACTGTTACGAAATCTGACAACGAGGCAACGAGGCAATTTAGAGAAAAACTAAAAGGGAAAATATGTGTAAGAATATCGGTCCTCAACATTTAGTTTATTCATCAGACAAAAAAGAGATTTCTGATGGGAAACATGAGAGCAAATAAAGTAAACTACATATGCTATACATGAACAATATGTGAATAAATAAATCTAACAAAATGCAGTTAAATTAATACAAAATATATATTGATACATTTCAAACTTTGCTAAACTATCACTGACCTCTTTTGTCGAGACAGCAAAGCAGGACAAGCTACACACAAACAAGTATCAATCAGCATTTATTGAGTTTTTACTGTGTGTGTGTGTGTGTGTGTGTGTGTGTGTGTGCGCGCGCAACCAACTGAGAAATGGTTTCATTCTTCGGTCGGTTTAGTTGCCGACTCCATAATTATCACCCCATCTGCTCCCAGAGTTCAGCTCTTCTCTCCCACATGTTCCTCTCGCTCCATAAAAAGAACTCCAGGAGGAGGACCTCTCAGAGACGCGCCGATACAACAATGAGCCCCTGACAGCCGCCATGTTGTTATAAATGTGTCTGGTGCGGCGTGTAGGGCGAGGTGAACAGGCGGACCATCAGCGGGAGAGGGAGATCAGGGTCCCAGACCTGAAACCACGCTGAGGTGTGTGTGTGTGTGTGTGTGGGGGGGGGGGGGGGGGGGGTATTGAAAAATGAACAATCAGCAATGATGCTGCTAATTAACTGGAAAATTACATTTGGACCGAAGTGTCGGACCCTGCCGCGTGCGGCGGACGTGTTGGAAACAGTGCACGTGTGTTGTCTGCAGGTGCACGTACATGCAAGTGTGCACATGAGTGTGAAAGCGGAGCTGCTTATAGTTTCTCTGAGCATGTGTGACACCTCCTCGCTCTTTTTTTGCATTTTTTTTTTGGCATTTAGCTGATGATTTATAGAAACAACGTCTCTTTCTTTGCTGCTATTATCGTGGGGCTGAAAACATACAGAGAATATAATGTTACAACCTATACTGATTGATGGAGCCTGTAGCATTACATTCAGTGAACACACACACACACACACACACACACACACACACACACACACACACACACACTATAATGGTATTGTTTTCCAGGCAGAACGGCACCGATGGCAGCAAACATCTCAGAATAGAAGTGCTGAGGTTTCAGCGGTGAAACCTGAGGAGATTGTGGAGCAGAGTAATGGACCAGTGCGGCTCTGACTCCACACAGACGGAGGATTTCATTACAAAAATCACAACCGACGGCGCTTAGAATAAAGACATCTAGGCCGGCACGAAATGAAACCGCACGAGGAACCGTACACTATCGTTTCAGATGTGAATAAAGCTGCTATATAAGGGCTGCTTGAGCAGGTCCATGGTCATTGTCATTGTAGTGCAGCAGAGCACCTTAAATCAAGTTATTCGAGTGGAGATAACAGGATACAGTGTGTCGCTGAAGGACGACCGGTGGTCAACTCAGGACGGCTGCACACGGAGAACTAGCTTCTCCGTCGGCGATCGATGGCGTATTATGTGACCCCGGCTGCTGAGGCTTTATCGGTGAGGGATCAATAACCTCCCGTCTGGACTTACTGGATCACACGAGACTTATGGGATTTACTCTCACACAAGTATTTGTTTCTAAGGGCCAATTGGATTTCTTTAGTTTCTTGCAGCGGCTGTCGTTCTGAGCCAAGATGGCCGCCTGCCTCTCCCTCAGGACCCGGACGATGACAAACAACATGCCGGTGACATTTCCACAGCTTTCCTCCGACGTGTCAGAAGTTAAATTATCATTTTAGGGAGCCGTCACGCCTGTGACATTCACATCACATGCTAACCTTTGCATAATCAAGACACACAAGATAAAAGAAGCAGTTTGAATCTTTGAAGAGAAAGAACACGATAATGTTGAGGCACTAAATCCCAAATTCAGAGCTTTTCTATTGCCTCCACACGGCTCTCAACATGGCGGCTCGCAGCTAACGGTGCAAACAGTGCAAACAATGGCAACATAAACCATAGTCGTTTGATGAAATATTAATTTGTCCAGTTTGAACAGAGAGCCTTGGATCAAAGACAGTGTACACACAGCGTGGGCCTCCATCTTTACCCCGCAACCCCAGCTGGGAGTGACCTTAGACAAACAGCAGAATTTACGCCACTGCAACACCGGCGGCCTCTGACATTTACTGAGCTGCGTTTTTAGGTTGCCTCAGGCGAGACAGGAAGAGGGAGGCTAAGTTCACACGGTCCAACGAGTCCTCCACCTCTGGAACACGCCGATAAAAACCACCTTTTAGCTCCTGATGTTCCACTTTTACATATTTGGACGTGATGAACGACGTGTTAGGACGTCGACCCGTCAAACACGGAAGAGGACGACGTCACCGGGAGATTCACTGGTGATGAGGACGAGACATGAGGTCATTTAACGTTAATCTGAATATGAACAGCTGCATGTAAACGTGGAATATTCATTCTCATGAGCCATGTAAACAGCTTGGTAGGAATATTGTCTTTTTCTAGATGAGGGCAAAAAAACAGAGTATTTGGTGCATGTAGACGTCGTCCGTGTCTCCGTGTCGGTTAGCGGTGCTGCAGCAGGGATGAATTCTACCAGATGCTCATTAATACACATTCATATTCACTCTTTTGAAGCGTGAAAAGTTTGAGAGGCAAGAGAACAAATCTGACACTGCATTAGTTTAGAATCGCTCCGATTTTTGGCCGCGATGACGGCAATGAAAAATCTCATGAGCGTCTGTATTGATCGAGGCAGCGGAGTGTAAAAGTGGAGTTTGGGTCCCCTCGGGGGACCCGGAGGGAGGTCCAGGCTGCCACCAGTTCAATGACTAATTACACACTATGAATGACTGCTTGATATTATGCTGGATATTACTGAAATCACGGGTCAGAGTCCCTGCATCATTAGTGTTCCCAATTAAACTCAAACATCGGATCAGCAGCGCACACAACCTGATTAAAAAGGAGCTTTGTGGGCCGACCGTGTCTGTAGAGGGACTCTGACTGATGCTGGATTATACATTTATAGAAGTTAGTCCAGATGGAGAAACATGATCCGCTCTGTAGATTTGTTTAGGAGCGTTTTAATACAGCAAGGTCACCTCCTACACACCTGCACACACACACACACACACAGGTGGAGACATGACAGACGGAGGTAAAAAAAAAGAGAGAGGACGCAGTGAGTGGACAGACGGAGGTAAAAAAAAAGAGAGAGGACGCAGTGAGTGGACAGACGGAGGTATAGAAAGAGAGAGCGAGGACGCAGTGAGTGGACAGATGGAGGTATAGAAAGAGAGGGAGAGGACGCAGTGAGTGGACAGATGGAAGTATAGAAAGAGAGGGAGAGGACGCAGTGAGTGGACAGATGGAGGTATAGAAAGAGAGAGAGGACGCAGTGAGTGGACAGACGGAGGTATAGAAAGAGAGAGAGAGGACGCAGTGAGTGGACAGATGGAAGTATAGAAAGAGAGAGAGGACGCAGTGAGTGGACAGACGGAGGTATAGAAAAAGAGGGAGGACGCAGTGAGTGGACAGATGGAAGTATAGAAAGAGAGAGAGGACGCAGTGAGTGGACAGACGGAGGTATAGAAAAAGAGGGAGGACGCAGTGAGTGGACAGACGGAGGTATAGAAAGAGAGAGAGAGGACGCAGTGAGTGGACAGACGGAGGTATAGAAAGAGAGAGAGAGGACGCAGTGAGTGGACAGACGGAGGTATAGAAAGAGAGAGAGGACGCAGTGAGTGGACAGATGGAGGCATAGAAAGAGAGAGAGAGGACGCAGTGAGTGGACAGATGGAGGAATAGAAAGAGAGAGGACACAGTGAGTGGGAGACACTCTGTTACTGATGGGTGGATAAATGAAATCGCTCGCTGGTTGATCGATTCTCCGGCTGGGTTCCTGGTTGGCTGTCACTAAGAGGTCGCGTCGGTGGCCGACTGAACGACATACGTACGTCGGTCCATCTCACAATAACCTCCGGCATCCAATACGCTGACTCAGCGCTGTTACCGCTGCTGAAGATGCCCATCTCTGAGACGGAGCACTTAAGTTTGATTCACTTCCTGTAAGAGTCGAGAAATGTAGTTTCTCAAACGAGAGTGAATAATCACTATCTTCAGTTGTGGATTTTTTTTTAGCTGCAGGAAGCT
>NW_027176750.1:241473-243973 GCF_023349555.1 Cebidichthys violaceus
TGTGTGTGTGTGTGTGTGTGTGTGTGTGTGTGTGTGTGTGTGTGTGTTAGTCAGCAGAAAGCTCGTGAAAAGAGCATGAGTAGTGTTTTAACATTTCCACACTTGCAATAGTCCGTGTAAGACTCTGTAAAGCAAAACATGTCGGCGGTTCACTTCTGCAAAGGTCACTTTAACACTCGAGTCAGTGGTCGCTTAACAACATCTGTTACTGCTGAAACACACAACAACACAACAACACACAACGTCACAACACACAACAACAACACACAACAACATCACAATATCACAACATCACAGCAACACAACATCACAACAACACACAACGTCACAGCAACACACAACAACAACACACAACATCACAACAACAAACAACATCACAATAACACACAACAACACAACAACAAACAACATCACAATAACACACAACAACACAACAACAAACAACATCACAATAACACACAACACACAACGTCACAACAACACACAACGTCACAACAACACACAATGTCACAACAACACACAACAACAAACAACAACAAACAATGTCACAACAACACACAATGTCACAACAACACACAACAACAAACAACGTCACAATAACACACAACAACACATGTCACAACAACACACAACAACACACATCACAACAACACACAACGTCACAATAAAACACAACAACACACGTCACAACAACACACAACATCACAACAACACGCAACGTCACAATAACACACAACACACAATGTCACAACAACACACAATGTCACAACAACACACAATGTCACAACAACACGTCACAACAACACAACGTCACAACAACACGTCACAACAACACACAACAACACAAGCGAACAATGTTTACACCTGTAGTGTTAGAGTTTACAGACACAAAACCAGATGGAGTTTCCCATCAGACACAGTTATGAATAACATCGTCTTCTACTCTTGTTTGATTGACAGCAGCTATGAACTGAGTCCTGGAGGAGAGTTGGTGGATACGAGAGAGAGAGAGAGAGAGAGAGAGAGAGAGAGAGAGAGAGAGAGAGAGAGAGCTGAACCACACTGATCCACACTGAACCCATCAGGAACAAACGAGAGACGGAGCCAGAGAACTCAGTGGGAGGCCGAGCAGAGACTTCCATCAACTCTCCAAACACACACACACACACAGAAACATGGACACACAAAATCAGCATGCGTCATGCACGAATACACACACACACACACACACACACACACACACACACACACACACACACACACAAACGGAGATACAGAGAAATGAACACTCACCAGACTCATGAACAGTTACATAAAGACAGAAAGACACAGGTTAATACATGAACACAAAGAGTTGTGTCGACATAATCACTTCGACGGCAAACACGGCCGTTTATAGAGACTTTTATCAGCAGCACGATGTTTGAAACTTACAAAACAATCACAAATGTTAGAACGCGATGGTTAAGGTTGTGCCAGTGCTTTAAATAGTGAAGATGTTTTTCAGAAATAACACAAAACTCACGGTCTAACTAAGTTGTTCGCTTCACAGGAAACAACCTAGTTAGGTTTTAGGTTCAGGCAACAAACAGATCTTTGGGTTAACATAACTATGGAAGCGTCGTTACTGAAGTACGCACGTTATGAGATCATGTTATGTTGGAGCATTATTTTTCGTAGGCATTGCTACGAATACTGGATGAGAGCAGCCTCGGTTTAAGGTCCGTGAACAACCTGGTTCTAACATTGGTTGTCAGTAGAACACAGGAAACAAACACCAGTTCCTTGTTAGAGTCCAAGGACTCTAGTTTTTTTTTTTCTGCCTCTGAGGCTCAAAAATCAAACTGTTTGTTCTTTTGCTCTTGACAGACAGAAGTTATAATTCCTGTGGATGCTGGAGGGCTTTTTTTTTCTCCCACCTGAACGTGAACATACATCATTTCAGAGTTTTTCTTTGAAGGACTGATGCTGTTGTTTTTCTCTGTAGGAGAGTCACACCCACACACACACACACACACACACACACACACACACACACACACACACACACACACACACACACACAGCAAGCAGCGGACCACTCATCCACTTCAGCTTCTCAAATTGATTTCAAGGCTCAAAACTGGAGACGGAGATAAAGTAAATTCTCCGTCTCTCGTTCCTCTTCTTCTCATATCTGAAGGACCCATCTGGGGCCGTCCGACCCTGCTGCCTGTCTGCATGAACAGCCCTCGCTGCCAACAGCTGACAATCATCCTGCCAGGCCATTGGCCAATTAGGACAGGGTTGCCATGGTTCCCCCGGCACACACTCGCGCTTCTCACTTCTCACCTCCGACGGTGTCCGCCTACTCACGGCATGGAGGGAGATGGAAGGAGTGACGGGAAGATTAAAAGAGAGAGAGAGAGAGAGAGAGAGAGAGAGAGGTAGGAAACCGAAATGAAACACTTTGAACAGAATAAAATGTGATTCCTGCATTAAAGATGAATAAAAGAAAGCG
>NW_027176750.1:245080-272580 GCF_023349555.1 Cebidichthys violaceus
TGAAACCGCTCTGACTCCGTGACGTCAGAAAAAAACCCCAAAGAAACAAACAAACAACAACAACAGCTCCTTTATTCCCGGGCTGTTTGTGAACGCAGGAGAAGATTAAGAGAATTCACATCTGGCTGAGGGGAAGAGATAAAAGAGGAATCTGAAGAAAAGACAAGAGAAGAACTAATAAACCAAATGTTTTTCTTTTTACTCACTCAAAAGTTGGTTTAATGTGCAGATATTATTTCAGACATATCGGTGGAGGAAACTGGATGACAGAGGAAGAGATGCTGAGAGAGGATCAGGTTGTTTATATATATATATATATATATATATATATATATATATGTGTGTGTGTGTGTGTGTGGTGTGTGTGTGTGTGGTGTGTGTGTGTAGGATTCAGACTGATGGACCCATCTGGTCCTCAGAGAGAAGCTTCAGGCTGATCTCACTTTAATGATCAACCACAGACACTCTGAATACACTCGATTCCAGCGCTCACGGTTCAGCTCAGTCCCCCAAATCTAACCCTGCAGGGCAAAGGTTGTTCTGAACTTAAAGCCCTCCACCTACTGAACTCTGTGTTCATTCTACTGGCATACTAATGGAGCCTACTCCTTTTATACAGTGTATCTATACATCTACAGTATATATAGATGTATATATATATATATAATAAATGGAAGTGGACTATTACCTACTAATCCATTGTTAAACCGTTATAATAGCTGGATGCGTGCGGAGAGCAGCCTTTCACTTCCTCCATTAACGACGTTCATCATGCAGAGACATATTTAAGTGTTCATGGCCGAGTGAATCGATGAATTAATTCAAATGAGTATACGTCTTAATGTGTGGACTGCATTAGCGGAGGACGGGTGGATGAAGAAACGAGCAAATGGACGAATGAGCGAACAAATTAACATGAATTTAGAAAAGGGAAGTGAGTAAATAGTGGTGATTAGCTGCCTAGATTGATGAGTGAAGGACTTAACCCATTCATGAACATGTCTCAATGAATACATGTAGAACGGACCACGAAGAGAGTGAATGGATGAATAAGTGACTGACGCAAGAATAAAGGAATTAGAGTTACCGAAAGTCTCAACGCTAGCTCCGAGGGTTTAGTGACTGTGAGTGAGTGTGTGTGTGTGTGTGTGTGTGTGTGTGTGCAGTTGGAAATACACACACACACACACACACACACACACACACACACACACACACTCACACAAACATCTGGCCTAACATCTGTCTTTCAACAAGACAAGAAATACCAAAGAGAGACACAGAGGTTACAACTCTGAGCCAGACAGTTATGAAATAAAGCAGAATATTCTTCAAAAGATGATAATTTATATTTATAATTATATAATTATATTTTGCTTTGTAGCTTATATTGTTTTTGCACTGAGACAAACTGGCACTGGAGTATCACAAGCTGCACTTGGGGCAACAAATAGATTATTTATATCAAATGCCAGAACGCTAACAATGAACAACAAATGCACAACATTCAGGTTGTTATTAGCTCCAACAACTAAACACAATATACTGTAATCTTCATTCTATAGAAGACAGGAAGTAACATGAACCCAAAGAAGTATACGTAACAAATGTGAATAGATTTAACAATAACAATAACAATAGATTTTTCCCATGTTGAGGGTCCTGGGACAGAGGATGTCGTATGTTGTACAGATTGTGAAGCTATGTATATATATATGATACATTTATATATGCTATAAATACAATAATAACAATAACACAGAATCTGAAACGTGTTATGAAACAGAGGAAGAGACACCAAACTGACGACTTAGAGAAGCAAATTCACAGCAGACATTTGGAAATGTCACAGCAGGTGCAGGTTAATGACATTAACGATTTCTTTCCGTTGGCCCGTTCTGACTCAGCGTCGCGTCGCACAGGATCCATTAAGCGCTACCGAGCGACCTTTAACGTAATCAGTTACACCTGTAGGGGAACCGTAGCGGTGGAGGCTAAAGCGCTAATCCATGAGACGTTTGATTAGATCAAAAAAAAAAAAAAAAAAAAAAACGTTGCAGGTTAACTCGCTAACATGTTAACTACCGCCCATCATGTACAGTCACATGTGAGTGAGCAGCAGCAGAGAGGCGGTGGGTTTCAGGGCCGTGACAAGCAGCCGTCACCGTGGAGACGAGTCACACAAATGAATGGTGAGGGCAGCTAAAGCGCAGCTGGAGCAGTGCTACAGGCTCTGTGTGTGTGTGTGTGTGTGTGTGTGTGTGTGTGTGTGTGTGTGTGTGTGTGTGTGTGTGTGTGTGTGTGTCACACAGTCTCTGACTCTTACTGTTGAGCTCCAGATCCCAAATTTCTATTCTGCACAAACAAGGCAGTTTCCACCAATCACATCTCCCGTCTCCAACCCAAGCTCTCTCACATGGACTGTGTGTGAAGAAGACGACGTAGTCACCGAGACGTCACCCGTTGGTTTGTGGACTCGAGTTTGGCATCTTGTTTTTTATTGGCCGTCGCCGTCTTGTTTCTTTAGGACCAGAAGTGACACGAGAGGGTGGAGCTAAGTACAACCAAAGTACAACCAAACGCCGTGGTAGCAACCTGTCAATCACCGTGTAGCCCGCCCCCTAAAGCATCCCCTGCTTTATGGTCTGTTTGACTCTAAATGGAGCATAATGTACTAAATGAACATCATGCTGTGTTGAAGAAGACTTGAAACTAGAGATTGAGACCATAAACTCATGTTTACAATGTTTACTGAGGGAATAAATCAAGAGAGAAGTAGAGTCATTTTAGACTAGACTTCTATACAACCAGAGGAGTCGCCCCCTGGTGGACACTAGAGAGAATGCAGCTTTAACACATTTTTAGAACCAAAGGTTTTCTCCTGATTCACTCTTCTAAACAATAACTCAGCTTAGTTACAACGTGGGTCTTATTTGACCACATTTGCTGTCTGTGATAAAGTCGTTGTACTCGTTAAAGCGGCCATAATCTATATATTTATAACACAATGTGACTAAAAGGATCTAAAAAGGGGTCGTTTGTGGTAATCAACATACTGAGAATCATCAGCTGAACCTGCAGCTCCTCAGCTTTATGGAGCTTCATGGTCATTGTTTACTGTCCACCAGCCCACAACGTTACCGGTCTGGTTCACTCTCACTGATCTCATGGAGCAGCTGTGCTGCTGTTTGCTGTGCAGCAAACAGCAGACAGAACATGATGGAGCTTTTTACCGCTTAAGAGACAGATATTTCTCTCAGGAGTTGGTGGAGACCAAAACCAGAGCTAAAAGAGGGAGAATATTGAACTCACATTGTTCAGTTGTAAACAAACACGTCTCTAAATGAATGATAATTGAGTGATAATGTTACTCTGATAGTATTGGATGTGTCAATAAGTAACTATTTGCTTAGTTTGGCATATCAACAGGGCGATGTGAAATAAATCAGTTATGAAAACATGACCACAATTGTGTTAAAATGGATTTAAAAATCTGCTGTACTCGAGGAAAGGCAACGATGGAAAGAAAGACAGAAAGAAAGAAAAAATGTCTGTGTTTTTTTTAGAGGAGGTAAAGAGTGTGTGAGGGGCCACAGAGTGGAAACTACAGGCCCCTTATGTCACCGTGTGTGTGTTTAGTTTGCACAGCAGTCCACACACACACACACACACACACACACACACACACACACACACACACTTTCTCTAGTCCAGACTGGGTTATTTATGTCCAACACACACACACACACACACACACACACACACACACGTACTGGGGATCTGGAGTCTTTCAAGCTATTCAATTACACAAATTGCTTTGCTTCAGCTACGGTCCGTTAACTTTTCCAACAGGGAAATTATATATGTTTGCAAACATGCCAAGCACTGCGCGCACACACACACACACACACACACACACACACACACACACACACACACACACACACACACACACACACACACACAAAAGACAGCTAGTCCACTGACCTGTGTTCAGTCTCGACTCTTGGTTAACATGCATGAAGACAAATTGAGCCGACCTCATTACGGTCCTATACGTGGTGTTCTTTCAGAGCTGTGGTACCACGCTTCAGTATACGGGTCAGAGTTCACACTGCAGGACCAAACGGACCCAATCATCGGCCGGACGTATCAGTCGATGTCAGAACCGCTGAGGGATCTCAGCCATTGCAGGTCCACAGAGAGCCGATCGCGCTTTACTTTGGTGTTCCTTCACAGAGCCACAAAGGGGGCTTTTCAGTACTTACTCACTCCCTTTAAATTGGATTCCACGATACGGCTAAACAGTCCTCATTAAGCCTCGTTTAAGACGCGGCGCTCTGCTGAGAACGCAGAGGGACCAGCCAGAGAGGGCGAATCGCTGTAACGCCACAGAGCGGAGCTTGTTCCTGGCTTACCGCTCGCTGGGGCTCCCAACACGACGAGCCAACGCTAACTTATTGTCACTTAATCTCCTGCTTCTGGGTCCTTCATCTCCTTCATTTTCCCCATATGTGCAAACACACACACACACACACACACACACACACACACACACACACACACACAGTCATTGCATCCTTTCTCCATACCGACTGATAAGTGAGAAGCAGAAGGAGAACGAGATGAGGAAAATCACTCCATCGCTGTGGGGTTCGACACACACACACACCACACCACACACACACACACACACACACACACACACACACACACACACACACACACCTGCTCTCCTCCACCTCATCATTCAAGGATGAGCTGATCGCCTGCAGAGATTAATCTGTGTGCATTTATGATTATGTAAACTTTGCATGTGAGGAAACAGTGTTCATGTATTTATGTGTGTGTGTGTGTGTGTGTGTGTGTGTGTGTGTGTGTGTGTGTGTGTGTGTGTGTGTGTGTGTGTGAATGTTGCTTTGATACAGTCCCACAGAGAGGAGATAGAAGGTGAGGTAGAGACTTGCAGAAATGTCAGAGAGATGAGTAGAACCGTGTCGAAAGGCCCGCAAGTGCTGATTCAACAAAAAGCTATAAAGTTGGAGAGTTTTAGGAGGCGCTCTGGGCTGAATGGAGAGAGAGAGAGAGAGAGAGAGAGAGAGAGAGAGAGAAGTGAGAGAGAGAGAGAGAAGGGCAGCGGTACAGAGGCAGTGGAGAGCGGTGAAGGGAGGAAACTACTTTTTAATGACCTACTGCATTGAAAAAATATGGTATATCCTAAAAAAAACCCTCTAAAAGGCCGCTCAACGGAGTTTAGAATGAGAAAAAAAAAGTGTTTTATCTTGCTTTTTAATGATCTTACTTCATCATTTGTAGAAACAGAGGATTAAAAAACAAAACTATTTCATACAATTTGGCTGCAGTTTCTGGCGCATTGTTTTGGTGCCCTCAATAAACGCATAAGGGGCGGGGTTACTTCTTTACCACCTTGCTGCTTCATGTTCAGAAGCTCTGAACTAAGAATGATAGAAACTGCACCATACTTCTCTCCTTTAAAAAAAAAAAAAAAGGAGGCCCATCTGTGCATTATGTAATCCGCTGGTGAGGGATGGTTAGCAAAGATAATGTTCAGCTGGCGCAGAGAGAGAAAGCAATAGCCAGAGGAGAGGAAGACTAATGACGGAGAGCGGGAAGGAAATAAGGTTTGGATCTCGTACCACTGAGGCCCAAAACGATGATGGAAGCGTCCAGATGGGAACGAAGGGAAAAAAAAAAAACTCAATTTGCTGCAGTGGATCCTCAATAAACCGGACAGAATCCAGTCAGACCCGCTCAACAACATCCTGATGTGGGCCGTAATAGGAAACAGCAGAGAGGACGGTCTCACTGGAGAGCTGCTCTGCTGAACCCAAGCAACACATTTCACTCTGGAGGTAGAAGAAGAACTCTCTTGTTATGAATTACATGTGTCTCTCCATGTATGGATTCATGGACCTCAGCATCACTCTGCATGGTTATTAGGTCCGCAGCGCTGTGCATCTCTGTGGTTCCTGTGGGCTGATTATGTTTAATCGTGCAGCGTGCACACACACACACACACACACACACACACACACACACACACACACTGTTTAATCACAGGAAAAGTGCACTAAAAACACTCACACACACACACACAAACATAAAGAGATGCTGAAGACATTCTGCAGGCCACTTGAGACCAGATGAGTACAATAATATATACAGCTGCAGCTAATGTGTTTGGTGGTGTGTGTGTGTGTGTGTGTGTGTGTGTGTGTGTGTGTACTGGGACCTGTTTAATAAAAGTCCTTTAAATAACGTAACACACACACACACACACACACACACCACACACACACACACACACACACACAGAGAGAGTTTGAACAGCTGTCTCTTTTCCTCATTAAGAAGTTCCATTAGTAGCTTTAGTTGTGTGTTTTTGGATGAGTCTGTAGTTGTGTGAGCTCATGTGTTTGTGTTTGTGTTTGTGTATCTGGTAAACACCCACCGCGCTCTGAGAATTAACATATTGGAGGTCAAATCCATAATATGCTAAGGAGGCTGAAGGGTGTGTGTGTGTGTGTGTGTGTGTGTGTGTGTGTGAGAGAGTTTTTCTACCCCCCACAGTGATACTCACTGTGCTCTAAAGATTGAAGCCTGCAGGAAACTGTGTGTGTGTGTGTGTGTGTGTGTGTGTGTGTGTGTGTGTGTGTGTGTGTGAGAGAACAGGATCATTGCCTTCTTGTTAATGATATGCCTATTGCATCAGGCAAATACACACACAGTCAGTCATGCACACACACACACACACACACACACACACACACAAGTGCACACTGAACCACCGACATAAAGACTCTCTCCCTGAAGAATTCCAACCATCTGTTGTTGAAACGACGTTGTTTTAAAGTGACGACACAGTGTTTCAGTCTGTTTTTAGGTGGTTAGCCTGTGGCTAACGCTAACCATTGGTGTCTCTGAGGAGTGCTAGCAATGAAGCCATTAGACGGTGTCAAACACCTAACTTTAAACTTTAAAAAAGAAGAATTATGAATATGTCCAGTGTCCTGTCTCCCACACACACACACACACACACACACACACACACACACATCACCGTAGCTAGATTGCTATTAATACGTGGCTGAACCAGGACAGTGGAAGTGGGGAACGGAAGCAGGCCGCTATCCGCTGGGAAACAGAAACCTGCTCTCGTTTTTTAACCAGAATACCGTCGGGAACATCAGCAGCGATGACCAGCGGGAATAACGGACGCAATATCGGTGCATGCTCCGCTTCATGAACAACACCTACAAATGATCAGGTGGCAGAGGAACAGTGGCAGAGTGAAGACAATTGTTGCTTTTAATGCAACAAACGACGGAACAAAGACGCCGTAAAGGAATAAAAATGACACAGAGTGACAGAAATGGATTGACGACGTGCAAAAAGAAAACATGTTGTATGGTAACTTATAAGAAAATAAAATGTGGGATTTTGAGAGCGAGGAAGGATGGACTTCAGTAATGTGGATAGAAAGCACACCTGTTGCCCTGCTGTCTCTGCCCCCCTGTGTGTGTGTGTGTGTGTGTGTGTGTGTGTGTGTGTGTGTGTTGTGACAGATGTCGCACCACGCTGCTTCCCAGCAGACCGCCGGTTTAAAGTTCATTAGAGAAGGCCTCTTGACATTCAGCCTCTGATACGAGACACTCCTAAAACACCGAGGACTGCTGCTACAATAATAAACACAGGCCGTGCTAGAAGGCCACCTTAAAAGACCCAGTGATGCGGACGACTCATCCTCATCTCGTCGCTAGGAGAGCGGGTGAATAACCAGACTGTTGACGTCTTTATCACTGCAGCGCCGGTCGCACTCACAGACTCCCGGATGTTCAGCAGAGTGAGTTTTTTTAATTAGATTTTTTTTATCCCCAGCAGGGTGGTATCACTGCAGCGGAACAGTTCAAAGCCAGAGACTCTTTGTTCACACTTGGAGAACAAAATTTGACTTCAACGATCGGAGTTAAAATGACCCGAGGGACACGGGGGCCAGAGGCGCGGAGCTCGGTGTGTTTAACGTTACCTCGTGAACTCCACCGCATTAAGTAGGAGCCGGAGAGTAATTCATTCTGGGAGCGCCTGAGAGACCAGACGGGACCTTCTGACTCCGCATTATAATGAAGAGAAACTCGTAGACCGTGTTTCTCTCTTTAGTCAGCGCAGACGGGACGTCCCCGGGACCAGAACCCATGAAAGAGGCCCAGGGTGTGCGAGCAGTCGATGCATCTGTTACACTCTACTGTACAGCAATGAGCAGAGAAAAACCTCCTGCTTTTTTTTTTTTTTTATTTTATTATCTAAATGTGTTCCATTTTGTTTCTGGCTGCAGGTGTTTGTGAATGACATCAGCTGACAGGAAGTAAACATGGACCCAAGCTGTCTCTGCCTAGCAACAGCAACAGCAATGGAAAAGAAGGTCCATCTGGTTGACTTTAACATTTGAACCAGCTGTCACAAAATATCAGAAATCCTGCATTCTCCATAAAGAGTCCTCAGAACCACTTCCTGTTGTCTCCGTTGAATCTACAAAAACATTACAACTACAGCTGCAACATATGTCGACTCGGCAACGAAAGAAAGGCAACGTGCTCGACTTCAACATTTCAGGACGCGCAAAATAAAACTGTTTGGCTGCTTGATGCAAAACCTGCACGTTTTAATGTCCCATGACTGATCCGGTGTCTAGTCCGCCCACAGTTTAATGACCTGAAGATAACAATAAGAACCAGAACGATCCATCAATTATCCGTCAAACGAGGCGGACGACCCGTCATCAGTATTCGCATCTATACAACCTGTTGGTGACCAAATCGTTCGTAGCTTCTTCATTTTGCAGCAGATTGATGCGTTCGATGATGTTAAAAGGACCTGGGAGTCAGTGATGAGGAAGAAGATGATGGATGAAGATGATGGATGAAGATGATGGATGCTCTAAAACAACCTGTGTGGCTCAATATTCACTCGGAAATACTTTTAATCACGAGGACTCACAAAGCCCCCACTTCCATTTGGGTTTCATCTGAATACATTATCTGCTATTAGAGGAGGACAGTGTGTGTGTGTGTGTGTGTGTGTGTGTGTGTGTGTGTGTGTGTGTGTGTGTATAGACGGTGAGTAATGTGAAGCAGTGCACTGGGCCTGCTGCCGTCTCCGATAACCAATGATGGAGGGGAGACCTGATCGATAACAGCACACACACACACACACACACACACACACACACACACACACGCGTAAAAGAACACTAACTCGTTTTTTTTTTTACTCTCTTGACACACACAGGAATATGCACACAGACAAACACACACACACACACACACACACACACACACACACACACTGACCCCGCCAACTTAGTCTTTTTTTGAACGCTTGGGAATGAAGACATTCCTGTGAGAGAGTCCCCCGAGAGAGAGGGGGAGGGGGGGAGGAGAGATGGGAGTCTATAGGGGTCTGATACGCTGGACGGTGCTCTTGTAGAGCCAGATGTACGTCTTTACTCCCTCTTTACCTCCTCCATTCAGATCTAATGTTGCCTCGTGTTCCTCACCTTCTTCTTCTTCTTCCTCTCCTGTCATTTAAAATCATTTCGTTTCTTTCATTTCTTTCCCTTTTCATGTCAGCAGCAGTCTTAAAATAGAGCTGTTTGGTCTGAAACACACACACACACACACACACACACACACACACACACACACACACACACACAGAGCCAGTGGAAATGAACAGCACAGCACTGAGGGCCTCTCTGTGTTTTCTGTGGCACGTTAAAGCAATAATCATAAGTCTTACTAATTGAATACCTGCATGAGCTTGTGGTGTGTGGTTGTCTGTGTGTGTCTGTGTGTGGTTGTCTGTGTGTGTCTGTGTGTGGTTGTCTGTGTGTGTCTGTGTGTGGTTGTCTGTGTGTGTGTGTGTGTGTGTGTGTGTTTTACGAGCGCCTTTTGTCAGTGACAGTATTGAAGGCAGTGAAAGGTGTAGCCCTGTGTTTCTTCTGTTAAAGGGACATAAATCTGCTCCTGAGACACAAAGAGAGGCTGATCGAATGAATAAATGAGAGGACGGTGGGGAGGAAGAGGAGGAGAGAAAGAGGAGGAAGCTGAGGTAGGAAGCAAGAGAATGGTGACATATATATACATATATAAAATATATATTTAACATATACACATTTCCATATCCACAGCTGGGTGTCATGTGACATGTTAGGGTTAAGGATGAGCACCGTTAGGATTTTATTGATACCAAGCATAGCAGGAGGCATTTCGACCTACAGGGACTTATCTCGCTCTATCTGGTCCTGGATCAGTGCAGTCAACTGTACGGTGTCTCCCATTAGCAGCTATCACTGACCTCCTCTTCCTCCTCCTCCTCCTCCTCTTCCTCTCTCCTGGGTCTCTATCGACCCACTAGAAGTTCTCACACAGAGGAAAGCTACATATCACACACACACACAGAGCGAGGCCCTTGAACACATCACACACACATAGTGGGACACGACTAGAGCCGAACAGACACAAGCATTGATGTGAACACTGTATGTTGTTACTACACACACACACACACACACACACACACACACACACACACACACACACACACACACACACACACACACAGAGATACAGTGAAACAGCTGATGTCACTTTCCAGAGAAGCATCAGAAGTCCAACACAGCAGAGTGGGAGAAATGATTTCAGACCTTTTTAATTACGGCTTTAATTACATACTCTGCTCTCTCTCTCTCTCTCTCTCTCTCTCTCTCTCTCTCTCTCTCTCACACTCCTTTCCTCCCCCTCTCCTCCTCTCTCTCTCTCTCTTCCTCTCTTCCCTCCCTTTAGATCCGTCTCTTCTTGGCTTCACTTTATGACCAGACGTTTGTCACACAGCCATCCTCCTCATCTCTCTCTCTCTCTCTCTCTCTCTCTCGCTCCTTTCCTCCCCTCTCCTCATCGCTCTCTCTCTCTCTCTCTCTCTTCCCTCCCTTTAGAGAGAGAGAAGTAGAGCCTGAGGTCTCTCTCTCTCTCTCTCTCTCTCTCTCTCTCTCTCTCTCTCTCTCTCTCTCTCTCTCTCTCTCTCTCTCTCTCTCTCTCTCTGTGTGTGTGTGTGTGTGTGTGTGTGTGTGTGAAGCAATGGAAACAGCATTTTTCTGCTCCGTCTTTCTTTCCACTTCTTTTTCATTTGCTCAACCCTCCTCTCTCTCTCTCCCCCCCTCTCTAATTCAGACACTTCTAAAACACACGTTGTCGTACAGTACGTTTGCATGAACTGTACAAAACAGCATCAAAGTGTAGCCTCACACGGCACAATGAGGACAAGTGGACGATATTTTAATATGCAAAGTGTGTGTGTGTGTGTGTGTGTGTGTGTGTGTATATATATATGTGTGTGAATGTGTGTGATTGTGCAGAGCCTCTAAGGATAAAACTCAGTTCAATTATTAACACGCTGCCGAGGTTGATCACAGCCTAACCACACATATACACACACACACACACACACACACACACAGATGCATTGTGGGGGACCCCCAACCATGGTTAAAACTGCACACAGTGTATAATTTGGGTGCATGATTTATTAAATGCATACTAAATGTATCACTTGGGGCACTGAGCGTATCCTGCAGCACGTTCACAGATCAGAGGCCGTGTTTCAAGTCGCGTTCACTCGGCAGCACCGGAGCTCTAACGATGGAAATAAAACATCAATCTGATCTGGTTCACATGCAGCGCCACGATAAACCCGCTGCACATCTGATCAGCCAAGTGGATTTTCATGACCCTCTCCGGCGGAGAAGATACAAAGACAACACTAAAGCAGACAAATCATATTTATGGAACAGACTGTATGAAACACGGAGGTAGTGAAACGAGAAGTCAGTGTTGATTGACTTGTCACATGTATTCATGATGTGGTTATTTTTAAACCAAACGACGATCTATTCCTTAAACATAACTTGGTCTCGTTTAGGAGCCTGCCTCAAGTGGTCATGTGAAGAACTGTTTTCTGCACTTTTGATTTACGGTAAATTACGCACCACTGAAGTTTCCAGCGAAGGTTCCGATCCTGCTGAAAAAAACCCAAAAAAACTGATGATCTCAGAAGACGCACACGTGTGTGTGTGTGTGTGTGTGTGTGTGTGTGTGTGTGTGTGTGTGTGTGTGTGTGTGTTTTCTCCCTGGCACCGAGCTAACAACCGGGGCTGATGACAGTGTGTTTTTCCATCGACTGAATCTGAAGCACAGCAGCCGGAGATCTTTGGAGAGCAGACGAGCAGCAGAGGAGGCTGGCAGTGTGTGTGTGTGTGTGTGTGTGTGTGTGTGTGTGTGTGTGTGTGTGTGTGTGTGTGTGTGTGTGTGTGTGTGTGGGCCACTCAGGATAAGTTTGGTTTTACTGTACACAGGAGGCAGGAAGAGTGTGTGTAATGGAGGATTTCTTAATTGCTTGGAAGTGACACAGAGCGCGACACACACACACACACACACACACACACACACACACACACACACACACACACACACACCTGTGTCTAAACAGCAGGGCATGGCTAGTGTCTGCCTAACCCTGTTTGTTCTCTGTGTGACACACAAGGGCAACTGTAGGCCATTCAGAGTGTGTGTGTGTGTGTGTGTGTGTGTGTGTGTGTGTGTGTGTGTGTGTGCAGCTGTCACTCTGATCATATCTAGTGTATCTAAGCTTTTATAAACAGAGAGAGTAAGAGAGATTGAGCTGTGCTTTTAAAAATATCAAATATAAGTGATGAAAAATTTTCTTCTTCAGGAACATAAACACACAACACAAACTATAAGACACTGGCACAGAAAATTGGCCATTAAGCGCACAGATTCACATCAATATCTATTTCCATGGCTGGATTGTGTCAGCAGACCTCCTAGAAGACCACCTTCCTCTTCCTCATCCTCTTCCTCGCCTTCATTCACGTCTTTAACACCACGTTGGTTGTTGATGCAGCGGTTTGTATCGATTGTCATTTTACTCCCACTCACTCGCAGAGCGGTGCCAACAAATTCGCGCTGCTTCAGGCTTGTTTTAAAAAAATAAAAAAAAAAAAAACGAGTCAAAAGAAATATTCTCAGAAAAAAGAAATCAACACCGTCAGAGACTCCCACGAAACACCGACACTGATCCACGAGGGACGGTCAAATGTCCGGGGATGAAACAGGCTTTTTTTTTTTTTTTTTCGTTTTTAGCCCACTCTATTCTAATTTCACAGGAGTTCATTTTTAGCAGCAGCCCATGGAGGTATCTGACTCTCTCCATGTGCCTCTGATAGATACAGCATGTCAGCACTTAGTGCTCTGATTGAGAGCGACTTTAATGGTACCAGTTAAACTACAGCTGTGTCCCATTTCAGCAGAGGTCTCCTCTGAAGTCTGCAAGACTGAGCAGAGTGTCAAAGGTCCCAGAAGTAGTTTCATCTAAAATACGGCCTTCCTGTTCCCCGCTCCATATGACAGAACGTGTCGAGCTTCGCTCGTTTTAGATTCAGCAACGAGGCTACAGCGACTCCCTTTGTAATCAGTTCATCAGCTGCAAACTCCAGTCCTCCGCAGACTGCGTCCTTTGAAGCAGGTGGCTCCTGAAGTGGGACACGATAGTAAGCTGCTAGCATCATCACAAAATGAGAAGACTGGGCACAGCTAAAAAAAAAAAAAAATCACTGCACACAGGATCAAAACACGGCTGCTCATCTGAAACTGTTCCAAAAATAAAACTGGCTATTTTCGTCTTTTGTTGAGGTACAGAAATAACAACATTAGATTCCTAGAGGCCAGTCTAAGCTGCTTGTTATTCACTACGGATACAAGATCTATCCCTCAACGTGTCGTGCAGCGCGTGCTTTAAGTTACAATCCCAAAGACCTCTTCTCTTTGGCGACCCCTGTGGCGATGAGCGCTGCGTTTCCTCGGACTCAGTCGCCGTTACATCGCCGTCCTTCCGATCTGCCAGAGAGACTTAAAAAGGTGCAGCGTCCGGGATTTGGCGCCATCCAGCTGTGAGTTCTGTCAGATTGCAACCGACTGAAACTTCTCTCCGTGTGCACAGCGTGTAGGACGCTGGTCGGACGCAAAAAAAAAAAATGGACAAACGGGTATTTAGGTTTGTCCGTTGTGGGCTACTGTAGAAACATGGTGGACTCTGTGGAGACCTGCTCCCTTTGTCGGTATAAGCGACTCATTCTAAGGCAACGATTCTCATTTTCAGCTGATTATACACGAAAGAATACACAACGGATAATAATATATTCCATTTCTGCCCAATAGATCACCCTAAATGCTACACACTGAACCTTTAACAGACGTTTATTTAAATTTGATTATGGTCTAATAAACACGTTCACATGGAGCGCCGCCATCGCGTATGCTTCAATATAAAGATCGGATGTGACAACTATATATCACAAATGGAGCGTCCGCATGTTAACTCACAAATGGACACAGTCTCCTTGAAGATTTGACGCAGGCAGACGAAATCAAAACCGCCGTGATGTCATTAGTCTCAACTCGTCATTGAGTTTTACAGTGCAGAGCGAAAGCAAGGATGTATCGTAGAAACAGTGGGAGAAAGTTTAAAGGGATCAGATGAAAAGAGGAGGTAGTGATGAAAGAGAGAGAGAGAGAGAAGTAGAGCCTGAGGGCATCTCTCTCTCTCTCTCTCTCTCTCTCTCTCTCTCTCTCTCTGCTGCATCATGGGAGTCAGTGTGCTACATAGGAAACAGGATCAGCTGATAGCCTACATCCACCGCTGGCCTGACTGTTACAACACTATAGTCAGCCCTGAAGAGAGCCCACAGAAAAACAAAGAGAACAGTCAGGGTTCTAATGAAAACAAAGAGAAGAGAGTGTATAACACTACAGTCAGGGTTCTAATGAAAACAAAGAGAACAGAGCATAGAACACTACAGTCAGGGTTCTAATGAAAACAAAGAGAAGAGAGCGTATAACACTACAGTCAGGGTTCTAATGAAAACAAAGAGAAGAGAGCGTAGAACACTACAGTCAGGGTTCTAATGAAAACAAAGAGAAGAGAGTGTATAACACTACAGTCAGGGTTCTAATGAAAACAAAGAGAAGAGAGTGTAGAACACTACAGTCAGGGTTCTAGTGAAAACAAAGAGAAGAGAGCGTAGAACACTACAGTCAGGGTTCTAATGAAAACAAAGAGAACAGAGCGTAGAACACTACAGTCAGGGTTCTAGTAAAAACAAAGAGAACAGAGCGTAGAACACTACAGTCAGGGTTCTAGTGAAAACAAAGAGAACAGAGCGTAGAACACTACAGTCAGGGTTCTAGTGAAAAGAAAGAGAACAGAGCGTAGAACACTACAGTCAGGGTTCTAATGATAACAAAGAGAACAGAGCGTAGAACACTACAGTCAGGGTTCTAATGAAAACAAAGAGAAGAGAGTGTATAACACTACAGTCAGGGTTCTAATGAAAACAAAGAGAAGAGAGTGTATAACACTACAGTCAGGGTTCTAATGAAAACAAAGAGAAGAGAGTGTATAACACTACAGTCAGGGTTCTAATGAAAACAAAGAGAAGAGAGTGTATAACACTACAGTCAGGGTTCTAATGAAAACAAAGAGAACAGAGCATAGAACACTACAGTCAGGGTTCTAATGAAAACAAAGAGAAGAGAGTGTATAACACTACAGTCAGGGTTCTAATGAAAACAAAGAGAAGAGAGCGTAGAACACTACAGTCAGGGTTCTAATGAAAACAAAGAGAAGAGAGTGTATAACACTACAGTCAGGGTTCTAATGAAAACAAAGAGAAGAGAGCGTAGAACACTACAGTCAGGGTTCTAGTGAAAACAAAGAGAAGAGAGCGTAGAACACTACAGTCAGGGTTCTAATGAAAACAAAGAGAACAGAGCGTAGAACACTACAGTCAGGGTTCTAGTAAAAACAAAGAGAACAGAGCGTAGAACACTACAGTCAGGGTTCTAGTGAAAACAAAGAGAACAGAGCGTAGAACACTACAGTCAGGGTTCTAGTGAAAAGAAAGAGAACAGAGCGTAGAACACTACAGTCAGGGTTCTAATGATAACAAAGAGAACAGAGCGTAGAACACTACAGTCAGGGTTCTAATGAAAACAAAGAGAAGAGAGTGTATAACACTACAGTCAGGGTTCTAATGAAAACAAAGAGAAGAGAGTGTATAACACTACAGTCAGGGTTCTAATGAAAACAAAGAGAACAGAGCGTAGAACACTACAGTCAGGGTTCTAATGAAAACAAAGAGAACAGAGCGTAGAACACTACAGTCAGGGTTCTAATGAAAACAAAGAGAACAGAGCGTAGAACACTACAGTCAGGGTTCTAGTAAAAACAAAGAGAACAGAGCGTAGAACACTACAGTCAGGGTTCTAATGATAACAAAGAGAACAGAGCGTAGAACACTACAGTCAGGGTTCTAATGATAACAAAGAGAACAGAGCGTAGAACACTACAGTCAGGGTTCTAGTAAAAACAAAGAGAACAGAGCGTAGAACACTACAGTCAGGGTTCTAGTGAAAACAAAGAGAAGAGAGCGTAGAACACTACAGTCAGGGTTCTAATGAAAACAAAGAGAAGAGAGCGTAGAACACTACAGTCAGGGTTCTAGTGAAAACAAAGAGAACAGAGCGTAGAACACTACAGTCAGGGTTCTAGTAAAAACAAAGAGAACAGAGCGTAGAACACTACAGTCAGGGTTCTAATGATAACAAAGAGAACAGAGCGTAGAACACTACAGTCAGGGTTCTAGTGAAAACAAAGAGAACAGAATTATCTAATCATTTTGAACAATTTATAATTCTTGAGTTTTAAGTTTTCAAATCAGTTTTCAAATCTGTATCTTTTGAAGGTATAAAATGAGGGCAGTCTATGAGGGCCCACCACTCCCATCAACCTCCTTTCCAGTGAAAAAGAGCTAATAAGAGGGCTGCTGGGTGAGAGTCCTGTGTTTGTTTGACCCAATCATCCGGCCCGACCTGCTCCTCATGCAGATCTACAATAAGTCTGTGATACGTCAAAAAAACAAACAGAATCTGGTAGAAAGCATGTTTCCCTAAAGTGACAATGCAGTTTTGTTGTGCGGGAAAGTAATATTCAGGAGACAGAGTCTGTGATGATAGCTGGTGAACAAGTAGCCGATAAAGATATTTCACTCAGGAGTTGGTGTGTGTGTGTGTGTGTGTGTGTGTGTGTGTGTGTGTGTAAGACCACATGAAGTATGAAGCAGCCATGAGGGTTTTTCTTACCGTCAGCATGTGAAGTCATAGATCTTTACACACACACACACACACACACACACACACACACACACACACACACACACTGACTGGGGGTCTGTCCAGTGACGGGCTGCAGGGCCACCAGGGCATTGTGGGATAGCTCCGTCCTCCAGCATATAGACAACCTGCCACTGCTGACGGATAGACAGAGGATCCTTTTTTCATTTATTCAACACGTTTTGCCGTTTCTCTCTTCGTCTGTTGATGTTTTTATGGTCGATACATTTTATATATCAGGAGGGAATACCAACTTACAGATGCTAGCCTTGTATAAAATATGACTTTCTGTTTATTCATCTTTAATGTCTAATTATCCCGGATTTTCCCTCGATTATATAATGTGTGCGGTGGTTTTTCTGAATGTTTGCGGCAGGACTGTTGGTCTCAGATGAATCAATCATGACTTCATAGTCAGGAGTGCAGAATTTAATGTTGTTTTACAGAATCTGGTTAAAGCGAAGTGTTTATTCAGGGAGATATTCTGAATGAGATGTGGAATAAAATGTTTTTGATGAAATATCACAATTTGATGCTTTGTTTTGAATGCCTTTTTTCTGACGGAAGCATTGGTCACACATGATGAGTTCGAGGACGGTCGGAAAAAGATGAAATTATGACAGTTTTTGTAGCATCTGGATGTGACAGCTTTAAGGAAAACCTGATATTTTAATCCCGCTGTGGCGGGTTCTGTGGTCCAGAGGGGCGAGAACATTCTCGTCTATAAAGTCTATTTCTAGGCTGAACAGTAGTGACCCGTAGTCCGTCACATAGGTCCATGTAGGGTTTCTGATGCACGAAATCTCCCTTGAAATGGAGGGAAAAAGCGAAATCTCTGGAGATAAAGTCTCTTATTTCTATCAAGCTCGGTGTATTTAGTTCTTCCTAATACGCTCGTAAAAAATCAGCACATGAAACGAGGTGATTTGTTTAGGAAACAAGGGATTACTTTTCTCACTGGCAGTTCATTTCGTTTGTTAACTTTAATTACGACTAATTCAAATACTTGTTATCTCGTTAAGATGGATCGTTGTGTTCCGCCTCCGGCGTTCACAACGGCCAGCCTCAGTGACGGGCTTAGCGTGGCGCACGCGATGAAGCTGGGCTTCCGCCTCCTATGGCCGCTGACGGGCTCAGTGATGCACGAGGACGTGGAGGTAAACCCCTCGCTCACATTCCAGGCCGGTTAAAGCTGCCAGGGAATTCCCAGCTGGAATTCCCGAATTATACTCGTATTCCCGGGATCGCGGGAGAACTCATCGGGGTCGGATCCCACAGGAGCCAAACCGACAGAAAGACTCATGTATAATTTATGTCCTGCATAGTATTAGTGCACGCAAACATGCATTCTACACACACACACCCTAACACAGTACACACACACACACAGGCGAACGCACACATTAAGCACGTCAGTTTAGTGCGGAAGCTGCTTGTTCATTTGATTTAACTTTGACTCTCCACATACTGGAAGTACAGTGCTGGAAGTACAGTGTGCGCAGAGGTTTACTTCCAGTCAACTCAAGCTCGAAGCTTAGTGACGGAGAGCTAAACATAGAACCATTACAATCGTACGTATATATATATATATATATATATATATATATATATATGTCTGTGCACACTATTTCTCTCCAGGGTTTTTGTACGCTTTGCGGTTTGAAGACCAGCTTGAGGGTAACGGCAATGTCAGAAAAAAAAAGAAAAAAAAAAGAAATCTGTCAGTGCCACTTCACAGCACACAGATGTGACACGCAGCGCTGTGGACGAACGGTCTGAGACAGCCACGATGGTTTTAATCATCTTTAAGTGCTCTGTGTGTTTGTGAGCAGTAGATGAGAAGATAGGTACTACTGTCAGTTTAAGGGTTAAATCAGATGTTTTATTACAGGTTTAGGTTTAAATGACATGTTTTATTTAAGGTTCAGGTTCAAATCGAATGTTTAATGTAAGGTTCTGGGTTCAAAATGAGGAACCCTCTCTGGATATGGAAGGAGGATGAATGATTTCTAATGACTGATTTTTGTCAAAGTCAGTGTAAGTGAGGTCACCAGACGTTTTGACACAATGATGGCTCACCACCATCAAACACACACACACACACACACACACACACACACACACACACACACACACACATCATCATCATCACCATCCACCTCTTATCACACAATGAACACTTCATGGCAGAAAATGATTACAATGGAAATTGCTGAAAAACGAATTCTCCAGTTCGTCATGACATGTTCTTTGTTTTGGATAAAGCCATCGGCCGCTTTGTGCCGGCAGCAGCAGCAGCAGCAGCAGCAGCAGCAGCAGCAGCAGCAGCAGCAGCAGCCGGGTTGCGTTGCCGGTGCAGAGGAGGACAGAGAGGAGAGAGACGGGAATGTGAGTCACTGCTGGTCAATTAGAGAAAAAAAAACACGGGAAAAAACATGCATGTTGATCGAACAACACTGTCCACGTGATTTTTATTCTATTCAAAAGTTAAGATTTGATTGATTTATTCATGTGAAATCAATGCACTCCTCACACAACAGTTCGTAAAAGCTACTCCTCATTTTTCGTGCTTTTTCGTACAAATTATATCGTCTTTTCAAAATAAAATTCCGTCTTCACAGGAAACTACTCGGTTAGGTGTAGGAAAAGATGGTAGTTTGGGTTAAAATAACTACATAATTATATTGAGATAAAGGATCCCTGTGTGATTTAGCATCAAATCCAGACATTGTTCCTGGTAATCTGGGACGTCTCGTCATCACAGATTAAGAGAATCCAGCTCATCGAATCACGCGGCTTTTCCACCGTCGAGGAATATTGCCTCTCAAAACCTCAATCCGTGATTCGTATACAGAACCCGTTCAGCTGGTTTTTACTCAAATGCGGACCCTGCAGACCCTACAGACCCTACAGACCCTACAGGCCCTACAGGCCCTACAGACCCTGCAGACCCTGCAGACCCTACAGATCCTACAGACCCTGCAGAACCTGCAGACCCTACAGAAACTACAGACCCTACAGGCCCTGCAGACCCTACAGACCCTACAGACCCTGCAGACCCTACAGAAACTACAGACCCTACAGACCCTACAGACCCTACAGGCCCTGCAGACCCTACAGACCCTACAGACCCTGCAGACCCTACAGACCCTACTGACCCTACAGACCCTGCAGACCCTACAGAAACTACAGGCCCTGCAGACCCTACAGACCCTGCAGACCCTACAGACCCTACAGGCCCTGCAGACCCTACAGACCCTACAGACCCTACAGACCCTGCAGACCCTACAGAAACTACAGACCCTACAGACCCTACAGACCCTACAGGCCCTGCAGACCCTACAGACCCTACAGACCCTGCAGACCCTACAGACCCTACAGACCCTACAGAAACTACAGACCCTACAGGCCCTACAGACCCTACAGGCCCTGCAGACCCTACAGACCCTACAGACCCTACAGAAACTACAGACCCTGCAGACCCTACAGACCCTACAGACCCTACAGAAACTACAGACCCTACAGACCCTACAGACCCTGCAGATCCTACAGACCCTGCAGACCCTACAAACCCTTGGAAATATCGCTGTGCACCAACTGCAAACTGATGTTTTACATCACAGACTTCGGTGACCTGAAGCTTTTAAACTGCCTCCTGCCCTTCATCTAAATCCCTGCTCAGGACTGAAGTGGATTTAATAGGTGAAATCAATCAAAGATCAGAGCCTGGATTCTCCTGATCAGCCTGTTTTCAGTGAGCGAGCATGTGGACGGAATATATCTGCAGCTTTGAACACCAGTGAGAGAGAGAAAGAGATGAAAAAGAGAAAAAGAGAGGTGGGGGGGGGGGGGGGGCAGATGAATCGTATCAGATCTCTGTAAGCCAGGGATTCTGCACACCGAGCAGATTATTTTACACTGCAGCTGCTGCAGAGAAAGAGAGAGAGAGAGAGAGAGAGAGAGAGAGAGAGAGAGAGAGAGAGAGAGAGAGAGAGAGAGAGAGTTCTTCTCTGTCCAGCTCTGCTCTTCACCAGAGAGCACGGCACTGGTTGTGCGTGTGCGTGTGTGTGTGTGTGTGTGTGTGTGTGTGTGTGTGTGTGTGTGTGTGTTCCCTTCCCTTCATGCTGCAAATTCAGTGCTGCTATCAGAAGAGCAGTGTGTGATACAGATCCCAGCAAAGCTCCGGGCAAGACTGGCTCACTCGGCAGCGATTCGGGGCCACGAAAGCGTCGCGGATCAGTTCAACTTCCACTCGGTTATCACGGCTTCGACTTTCCTGCTCCGCTCCGGTTCTTTTGAGCCGTTCACCTGACTCGCAGTTTAAACCTTCCAAGTAAACGCCTCCGCTGACACGTGTCACAGTTTGTTTCTTTATCCCTGTGATGTTGTCAAGGTGCAACTCTGGATTACAAGTGAGAATTCAGCATTCAGGCTTCGTGAGAACACAAAATACATCATCCAGCAGGAAATCTGATTATCCAGCTTTGCATCAAAAGACTATTTATCTTCCAGTAACGTCTGTGGTTCTCAGCCCAGAAAATACTTTGCACCAGATTACTTCTTATAAATCATTCTCAAGACCTCCAAGTAACCAGTGCATCATTCAACCAGACTCCCTTTAGAAAACCTCTCATTTTACTGCAGCAGGGTCTGAGAGTCTGCCCCGCTCAGTCCTGGTTCTGGTTCTCCCGTTGCCTCCCTTCCCTCCAGCGGGTCCAGCAATACGTCCTGGGTCTCCAGCAGCGTGGTGTCGGTGTTGGCTCCCAGAGAGGAGAAGCTCTGAGGAGGAGGAGGAGGAGGAGACACTGCTGCCGGGAGCTGAGCTCTCCTCCTCCCTCCGGAGCTCCAACTGCAGTTCCAAGGCCGCAGTGAAGTCGGATCTGGGTCTGTCCACGGTGGACCAGGTCTCTGCTGGATGATCTGGGTCTGTCCACGGTGGACCAGGTCTCTGCTGGAGGATCTGGGTCTGTCCACGGTGGACCAGGTCTCTACTGGAGGATCTGGGTCTGTCCACGGTGGACCAGGTCTCTGCTGGACGATCTGGGTCTGTCCACGGTGGACCAGGTCTCTGCTGGAGGATCTGGGTCTGTCCATGGTGGACCAGGTCTCTGCTGGAGGATCTAGGTCTGTCCACGGTGGACCAGGTCTCTACTGGAGGATCTGGGTCTGTCCACGGTGGACCAGGTCTCTGCTGGAGTCTGAGCTGAAGGAGTTTCTGGTGAACCTGTAGACCGTTTCACCCGGGCAAAAGAACAACGATGTAGAAACAGCCAATCAGGATTAGAACGAGGCTGTTTCATAACCGGTTAAAAGTTCCTCTTTAAGTGAGAGAAATTAAAATAACTAAAGGAACTATGAGCTCCAACTGAATAATTCATTAGAGAAACAGAAGTAAAGGTTCTCTGCCACAGCGGTGGAACTGTTAGTAGAACTAATGGCTCCATTTACAATGCCGTCTATTAGTTTCAAATGTGCAGACTTTTTGCCTCCCTTTCCAGCGGCCTGCAGCTCATTAGCTCTGCTGCGTGTTTCTCTGCTGCTCTCATTAACAGAATATTCCCTCAGCAGCCGGACTGAAATCAGAGACAACCAGGTTTTTGGTTCAATGAGAGAACAGATGAAAAGTATTGAACTCATAAACGCATGTTTGAGAAAGGAGGGAAATAATGTGGATGAACTAACTGTACTAGAGGATTCTCTCTTAACACATTTCTTTGACTCCACAGGGCCGACGGGAGACAGTTGCTCTTCTTCAGCAACGTCTAGATTCTCGGAGATTCACACGACGGCTGCTTGATTCATTATTAAGCGGGCATCGAACCAACTCGCTCGCCGCCAAGTCTCACCTCATTTGAAGGTTTTCCAAGACCAGCAAGTCGCTCATTCTATCGCGCCGTCAACATTTACTTTTACCACCTCCACTCAACCCAGAAATCAACCCAACAACTGTACGATGAACGGGGGCCTTCAGGGGGGGGGGGGGGCGCGAATCCACAGTCAGTTCTCCGATAATCCACCGATCGGTGAGACGGAGGTTACCGTCTGGTTAGAGAGCTGAAGACGTGTCATCTAGCACAGCAGACCAACAGAGCAAACCAACGAGACATACTACTCAGGGGTCACGGGGGAGTAGCAGGAAGTGGCTTGTTTTCAAAGTAAGAGTACTCTCTTCAAGAAGACACTCAGATGTTTTTATCTGTCTTCCATAGGGGATAAAAAGTGTCTAATGCAGAACTTTCCTTGCTCCTCACACACACACTCTAAAATACAGCTGGACTGAGCGTCCAGTCTGCTGGCAAACACTGGACTTCTTACATCATCTGTAGCAGCGGTAGTCCAAACATGTCTCATCCCTTTTTTGGAAAAGTCCCCCTTGTTGCTAACTGACCAAAACTATGCTGGCTATGTTAACGCGTTGTAAAGGCTGCATGAAGAAGGTGGGGGAGGAAAAAGAAAAGAAGTTCTTCTAGATCCCCTCTGAGAGTAGAGAAAGTGAGGAACAAGAAGACAAACGCAGCAGAATTACAGCTCAGAGGTTCGATCCGTCGGCTCTTCCTGTGCGATTGCATTGAGGCAGATTTACTGGAGCTCACTGAGAGCCGACATCTCTGTTTGTCACAGTGAAAGAACCGGATGGAGAGAGAGGAACAGTAGCTCATCTACAGCACAAAGCAGAGGCACTCTCTTTCCGCCGTGCAATGCAAAGACGAAGCAAAGGGGACAGAGTGAACGAAAACAAAGTGAAGCGGAACATAAATTAGGGGGCGTGTCAGGGATGGAACAATGAAATGGTTCGGACTGTTTGACATTTACCGACTTTCCTTTTTTCTTATTTCCACCACTAGGGGCCTGTAAATGTGTCGGTTTCCAAATAAACAAGCTAACTGTAATTGTCTACAGCCGTGCTAGCTATACAGAGCTCAGGTTTTTAGGCAGCGTGTCGGTATTTAGCATTCGTTAAGGCTGAGTAAACGACACGGATGTGTGAAAATACTCGCCTGCGAATACGATAAGTCTAGGGCTTTTATTGTGAAAGGTAAGAAGAGAAGGAGTGTTTGTCATGGGTTGAAAGGAGTAATAAAGTTTTGCTCATGGTTGAGACTACAGAGCCTTTCGTGTTGTTGCTTCATAAATTGAGCTACAACTCAATTCATTTTTAAAGAACTGCTACGATACGCCACTAAAGTATGTATTATAAACTGAATAGATGTAATAAATGGAGGGAGGGATTGCAGATGGAGAGATAAAGGGAGGTGAAGAAGGGAGTTTCTTCCATCTCTCTCTCTCTCTCTCTCTCTCTCTCTATCTATCTGTCTACAATTCGCTGCAGAGAGAGAGAAAATAATAAAGGGAGAGAGAGAGAGAGAGAGAGAGAGAGAGAGAGAGAGAGAGAGAGAGAGAGAGAGAGAGAGAGAGAGAGAGAGAAGAGAGGCCCAGCAGAGCATGAAACACTCGGAGCTTTTTACTACAACTGTCACCGCTTGACCGCATTCTGCACCAGTCGCCGCCGCCGCGGTTACCCGCAGCAACACTGCGCTGATAGAACGGCACGCCATGAGGAAGAGGAGGAGGAAGAGGAAGAGGAGCCGGTGTGATCTGCATGCAGAGCAGGTGTTAACGGGACAACGTGTAAAACATGCATGAACACACACTGGTCTTCCTGACTTCTATTGAATAAATATTTATCATAAACAATAACGACCACATCTTCATCAACATGTTGAACTGAACTCTAGTTCTGTAAACACAAACATATGTGCTGCTTTGGGCACAGAGGAGGTTCTTTCTCTCATGACATTGTGAGATCTTTAGTAATACTCTCCAGAATATCGTCAGCTAAACTTTGAGCCCGTCAGTTCAAACTGTGTGCTAGGAGAAGTGTGTTAGGAGAAGTGTGTTAGGAGAGGTGTGCTAGGAGAAGTGTGTTAGGAGAAGTGTGTTAGGAGAGGTGTGTTAGGAGAGTTGTGTTAGGAGAAGTGTGTTAGGAGAAGTGTGTTAGGAGAGGTGTGTTAGGAGAGGTGTGTTAGGAGAAGTGTGTTAGGAGAAGTGTGTTAGGAGAGGTGTGTTAGGAGAGGTGTGTTAGGAGAGGTGTGTTAGGAGAAGTGTGTTAGGAGAGTTGTGTTAGGAGAAGTGTGTTAGGAGAGGTGTGTTAGGAGAAGTGTGTTAGGAGAGGTGTGTTAGGAGAGGTGTGTTAGGAGAAGTGTGTTAGGAGAAGTGTGTTAGGAGAAGTGTGTTAGGAGAGGTGTGTTAGGAGAGGTGTGTTAGGAGAGGTGTGTTAGGAGAAGTGTGTTAGGAGAGTTGTGTTAGGAGAAGTGTGTTAGGAGAGGTGTGTTAGGAGAAGTGTGTTAGGAGAGGTGTGTTAGGAGAGGTGTGTTAGGAGAAGTGTGCTAGGAGAGGTGTGTTAGGAGAAGTGTGTTAGGAGAGGTGTGTTAGGAGAAGTGTGTTAGGAGATGATAAGAGATCGTATCGCTCATATTGATTAGCAAACAATTCAATTATAATTAATAGTTAACTGACTCTTAGGAATGCTATTTTTATCATAAGTTTGTAGAATTCAAATGAATTTGTTCATAAACTACGTACTGCATCATAGCTGAGACAAAGATTTCTATTAATTAAGAGTTTATTGTTGCACACGTTATGATATGAAGTATGTGTTAATGATGACCAAATGATTTGTAAAACATTTATGAACATGACATAGATAGGTGGACCAGAAAGCTGTTATTAACTACTGACAGTATGAACTATCTGTCAAAAATAATGTTTATAGATGCTTTATAAAGTGATCATTAACCATTTTATAATCAACTTAATAATAATAATAATAGCCATCATGATCATGTTTATAGATGATTTGAAAATGTTCTTAAAAGTCTACTAATCATTTGGTAATCGTTAACAAACACGTTTGAATGTTTTCAACAATAAACTATTAATAAACAGTTAATTAATGTAATTGTTTTGGTCTCTTATCAGCTAAGGTAGAATATATATATATATATAATCTATAAACTGTTTATTAACGTTGGTTTGTCATAAAGTGTCACAGACGTCTCCTTACATCCATTAACAACCGTTAGCTTGCCGCGCTAACACACAGGCTGCGCTCATTGTGTGTCCGACGACAAACGACATCATAACCCAAAAATAACCGAACCTGAACACGACCCGAGTCTGAGACCGGAGATGATTCACCGAGCCGAGTCTCCAGGGACTCGGACACGGCGTCGAGTTCCAGGCTGCGGAACGTTTAACACGTTCATAAACAACGAGGATACATCCGCTTCAATTGACCTGCCAACACACACGCGCACACACACACACACACACACACACACACACACACACACACACACACTTGGCAGCCTTCCTGCCTCTGCGGTGCCTCTGTGACTGACGGCGAGGATAAATAACCCGGTGAGATTCGGTTCCAATATCACAGGCCCCGCTCGCCAAAAAATTAACATCATCATAATAGTGTTAGCGTGCTCACAGTCATCCATTAAAAGTACTTAGGCCAGACAGGCTGGGGAATACAGCAGCGCTTCCTTTCCCTTGTAGATAAGTAGTGAACACAGAGCTGAGACGCTACAGGTTTGAGTCAGCCTCAAGTCTGCCTCATCATCATCATCATCATCATCATCATCATCATATCACTCATAAAACTCAAGCAAAAACGCTTCCGTCAGATAAAGTAACCGAAACCGAGCTTCAAATTGTGATATTTCGTCAAAAAACGATTTATTCTACATGATCTCGTATAAAACCTCGCCACAAATAAAGCGTTTGCTTTAACCAGATTCTGTAAAAAACATAAAATTCTGAGCCCATCAGTGCAACTAGGAAGCCATGATTGATTCATCTGAGACCAACAGTCACGTGGGAATAATTCTGTGAATCTTTGACTGAACTGCTGCTGAACACAGAGCAGAGAGGAGAGGCGAGGTCGTAAACGTGTGAATAGTTCAATGAATATAGAACGTAGATTCTCCATTTCATTTTTCCAACATTGGTAACACTTGTGGACACTTGGAGAAATATTGGTTATATAGATTCCATTGTTTTCCACTTTTTATAAAAGAAATTATCAAATAAATTCAACTTGCGCTGTGTTCTTTTTCATGATTGATGTCATCATAACTGTGTTATTCTGCACTAAAGACACGTTCTAGTTCT